>NC_000081.6:65627450-65927450 GCF_000001635.26 Mus musculus
TTGTGCGGATAATCGGAGCTGCTGTAATTTCCAATTGCCATAGCCATGTCATGTCCAGAAGACAGCATCTCACAACAGTCCTTCCCATCTCCAATTCTTCTGTGCTTTTGCCCTCCTCATTTACAATGTTTCCTGAGCTTTGAAGTGGTAAGTCAAGGGGGGGTGGTTAATTAAGATGTCTCATTTAACGCTAACTGAGTTACATTTCTCTTGCTGTGCTTAAAAGCCACTACCAATGACTTATGGAAAATGTGTTTTGACTTATGGTGACAGCAAGATAAGAGTCTATTATGGCAGAGGGTATAATGGTGGGGAGATATGGCAACAGCAAGCAATATGCACAGCAACAGGAAAAGGAGTCTGAGAGGTTATATCATCAAACAACAACGTGAAACAGAGAATCAGCTGGAAGTGGGACAAGGCTAGGCAATCTCAAAGCCTATCTCCAGTACTTAGACTTATGCCAGTTAAGATACATTTCCCCCAATCTCCTCTAACAGCACCACTAACTGGGAGTATGCATGAGTCTATATTTCTCATACAAAACACTCAGTCTCTTATTCTCAGAACTTTGACCAAATATGTCTCTTCATTTGGGTGTTGTCTAATGTAAAACAACAACTACTACTATTACTACAACAACAACAACAAAAAAAAATCCTTATCCTACCAAGATTGAGAGAAGCCCAAGTCTGTGTATGTAAACATAAATATTTAAGAAGGCAATCTGATAGCATAACCAACCTCAAAATAACAATATCAGGTTCTACCCTCAGGCTTATGGTTTTGCTAGCCGTGGACTATTGACCAAGACTACAGTACCAGGCATAAATTCCTTCCTGAAAAAGGCTTCAAATCCAACTTTTAAAAAATTAATTATTCACCCCAAGACGGCCATGTCGCTATTGCACCAGTAGACAGACACACCTTGCCTACCAAGTCAATATTGTAGCATGCAAGCTCTAGAGCTATGTAAGACCCCTGATGTGGTTTCTCTTCCAGTAGCCTTAATAGCACATTCTAGCTCTGTAAAAACTAGCCAGAAAGAAGGACTCCCAGCTAGTTTGAGATTGGTTTCTCTATGTCAGCCATGTCAACTAGCCCAAATTGGTGGTGTCTTCACTAATAGAATCTTACCATATAGGTATTATAGGTGACCAAAAGAAATGGCAATATCCTGGTTTACTTTGAAGACCTCTTGGGCCTTCCTGATCAGTAACTCATAGGATGGTATCCCATGCTTTGCACTGAAATTTTCAGCCACTTTGGAAATCATTCTGGAGGCTCCTCAAAATACTAGAAATAGAACAGACATATGACTCAGCTGTGCCACTCCTGGGAATATTTTAAAAATTAGTAAGAAGTTGGCAATTGATTTGATTATGAAAATGTCACAGAGTAAACAATTAAAGTTGACAGAGGGCATACTTGCTACCCATACCCCTCATGGTGACTAATCTTGGTATCAGTTTGTAACATCTAAGAAGAAGAAACCTCGATTGAAGAATTTTCCCCATCAGATTGGCCTATAGTCATGTCTGTTGGACAGTTCCTTAATTGTTAGTTGGTCTACTAGGTCCCAGCTCATTGTAAGCAGTATAAACCTTGGGTAGATATGCCTGGGCAGTATGAGATAGGTAAATGAACATGAGCCTGGGAACAAGTCAGTAAGCAGTGTTTGTTGGTTGCTACTCCACATCCCAGCTGGGAGTTCTGGCCTTGGCTTCCCTCCCTGCTGATCTATAGCTATATGATAGAATAACCTCTTCCCTGTCCAAGTTGCTATTGGCCATGGTGTTTGTCATAGAAAGAGATAAACAAACTAGAATACTTCAGACATACATCATCTCCTAAACTATAATATGTCCAATTCAGCTCAAACACCCTTTTCCTAATAAATTTTTAACCTATCATAATCCACATACCCCCATCATTCTAAAATGGCATAATCAACTATTCAAGCACAGGTAACACAGAAAATAAGTCTATGCTCACCATTTTGGCTTAGGAGCCATAAGATCACTCATTTCTTGGCTACTTAGCCTGCATATGTACAAAAGAATTTCTTCCAATCTTGATCCTGTTGAACTCTCATGTATATTTAGCAGACTAACCCATATTGTCAACTACATCTTTCAGATGAAGAAATAAGACTTGGAGAAATCTGATAGTTTACGTGTTACCCAAAGAAGATAAAATTCACATCATAGGTCTGTGCATTAGAAATCAGTCAGCCAGAGTAAAGCATCACAGATAGGGGGTGGTTTAAGCAACAAAAAGGTGTTTTATTCATAGTTCTTGATCGTCTAGAAGTGAACATGCTAGTGTTGTCCATCACATGTGTTTTCTCCCGAGACTTGTTTTTCTCTCTTTGCCTTGGAGATTGCTGTCCCCTTCCTGCATCTTCAGGTGATTTTCATTTATACATCTGAATCCTTGCTACTCATAAGAACCCTAGTTGTGCTGATTAGGACTCACCCCATTAATCTCATTTTAACTAAATTACCTCTTTGAAGAGTCTATCTTCCAGTTCAATCTTACCCTAAGGATGGGTACTAGAGAGTGAGGAAAAGTACACAAGTCAGCTCTTAACAACTCTTTCAGGTGTGGCCATCTTTTTTCTTACAACAGGATGTTGTCATCTGCAAAGTCCACACTAGGGAACTATGCAGCCTCATCACAAAATACATCTCCTGGAGCTTTATCTAAGCCCACAGTGCTGTGTCTGACTATATTCATAGCTGTCTTTGGCCATATGTGGCCCATGGGCCAGCGATAGAACACAATAAGAAGGTCTATGTTCTTTTGTTTCTGACTGACAGAACTATTATTTCTGATATAGATAACATAATTATTTCTCAAAAATAAAAAAAAACAAAACAAAACAAGTTGCATAAATCACCATTATCATTCCAGAATTCTGAGTTTACTCTGTGGAAGATCCTTTCTCTGACCAATCTGAATGTCCCAGCTTCAGAAAAGAGACCTGGTGAAGACTCTGGGCTATGAAGCCAGATATTCCTGGCCAAAGAGTCTTCTGGCTGAACTCTCCCATCCCCAGGGACACCGGGAAACCCTTCTTCTGACTCAGGGGAACTTCCACTGTCTGACAAACAACTCACAGTCAGAAATCAAAAATTCTACAGTGAAACCAAAAGCCACCTATTTTGGCACCTTCTCAATATGGGGCAGCTCTTTGCTTCTCTGATGAGTGACATTTAAGAAAATATGGCATGGCCAGATTGAGGAAGCTCCCTCACAGCAGGAATGAAGGGACAAACATGCCAGGTTCTTTCATATGCCAATGCAGACCTCTCCAGGTTTGAGGGACAAAGAAATGTCACTTTCTGAAAGTAATCCTGCTTGTCAAACATCTTTTCAGTTTTGTTTCAGTTTCAGTGACATTTTATTCTAAACAGTTTTTGGAGACGGTACCTGTGGGCACTACAAGTGAAAATCCAAAGTGCTTCAGAAGTCTTAGCTACTTCCCATACAGGAAAGAGAGCGAGAAGCTAGGGAAAATCATGATGTTTATGTTCGGAATGTCATTGCTTCATTGAGAAAGATACACAGTATCGTTTCTTCCCATTCTTTCCCATGCTTCATTCTCCATTTCAAACATGGATATACATACCTTTTGGGGACTTAAAGTTCTATTTCAGACTGTGGCAATTTTTTAAAATTTCACAATTGTTTGTCAACACACATTTGTTTTACATATAATGGGGTTCAGCACACATAAACGTACCTATGTCAAATCATTGCTTTAGATAAAAAAGCAATAGATGCTCTGTCCCAAAGACAATCTCTAGACTTTGTTAGGATAAACACATGCAATGGAGAGAGCCTCTTTTATCCTCTGTTCCCTCCCATTCACCTTCAGAGTTGCAAGAAGGTCAATTTGGAGAGGTTCATCAGGGGCATCTAAACCAGGTGGATCCATGTGAATCACATGGGGCTCTCCAAAAGACAGAAAGAGAGAACACGTATGTTAATAGAAAAATGAGGAAATGAGAAAAGATGTCACAGGAATATAATTTCAATCCTTAAAGGTAAGAGAGGGGCCACAAGCCAAAGAATTTAAGCAGCTATTACAAAGGGGAGGGAAACAGATTATTCCACAAAGCCCACCCCTCAGGAAGGCATTTCTGTAAACTCTGAGAGACCCATTTCATAAGTCAGACCTTCAAAACAGGAAGGTTGTCATTGAATGTTACTTTAATGTATTAATTACTAATGATTGTTTGTTTCAAAAACACTTTAAAAAGTCAGTGAAAACTCTTTACATTTCCTCCCCTCAGGTAGAATGTATCCAGATAGAGAATGCATTCTATCTGTCTATAATATAGCCCCTTTGGCTTTCTACATCACTTATTAAATCCTGATTAATTCTGAGTATTGAGTGGAAAATTTGCTATTACCTACAAACTGGCAAGTTTGAAGTTTACATGGGGCAAGGTAAGGATGTGTTAGGATAAGAAATTTAAAAGCCTAAAAATTAGTGGAAGTTCAAGTTACTTTGAGAGACTGGACAGACAAGGTCAGTGAATTAATGGAAGGTGTGTAAGTAGATTGGTGGAAGAGTGAATGAAAATTAATGGTTGGGCACATGAATGGATATGGATGGGTGCACAAATAGATGGATAAACAATGGGATGAATAAATACAAGCATAAGACTGAAATGTACTACTGGTATATATATTAGTAGATGGATAAAACAGATAATTCATGTAATGCATTTAGTATAAGCCTAACTTATGCTAGATACACAGTAAGTAAAATTACTGAAAGTTTCTCATAGTCAGGGCACTAGGATTAATCATATATCACCTGATTTTTTGCTTCCACCTTCCAAAGGACATAAATTGACAAATAAAAATACATAAACAAATAAAGAGTAACTGGGGATCCAAGTACTATGTCATGGAGGGTTGTACAGATACTTAAAACTCTCCTGGGAGGACCTATTGCCTTTTCCTATTCAGCTTTCACCTAGTCAAGAGAAAACAAAAGCGATCTAGAAAAAAAAAAAAAGCAGATCAGGCATAAAAAAACCAACAAGGTTATTGTCCTTTTTCTCATTGGTATTATTAACCATGATGACAGGCAGGTCCTGTGATCTCAGTGACATGGTAATAAAAAGAAGGCATGGGTAAATAGATACTGGATAGCCTCTCTGGTATGACTCACAGGTTTGTTGAAAAGTATGCAAGTGTAGGTTATACAGTGTGGGAACACAAAGGAGAGAAGAACCAGAATTGTCTGAATACCTACTACGGGCTATGCAATTCAAGCCCCAAACAAATGCAGAGCAGAAGGCCATACCATTCCCAATTCACCGAAAGTCCGAGGATCAGCAACTTAAGTAAATGGGAAACAAGACCTCGAACAGGCTTGTTGATTCCAATACCAATCTTTCTGCCATCCCTGGCAAAATGAATTTAGGATTGCATTAAATTGCTAGAGGCCTTCAGAATCAGTCCTTGCACTAGACAAGTATTCTTTCTTTAGTCTATGATGTGCAGTCCTGGTTCAATCTGAGTCCCTAGTCATTTCTGAGAAACTCTTATCTCTGAGCAGGTAATTAACCTAGGGTTGACCTCTGACCTCTTCTAGAAATGACCACATGCCTCATGCCTGACTGATGATCATGGGCCTCATGTTATTGTTCACAGTGTATGTCCCAAGGATACACATCTGATTCACATCACAACAGATGTAAACATTACTCAGAATTCT
The DNA here is from genome assembly GCF_000001635.26 of Mus musculus. Lineage (NCBI taxonomy): Eukaryota > Metazoa > Chordata > Mammalia > Rodentia > Muridae > Mus > Mus musculus. The sequence continues at coordinate 65,633,191 of NC_000081.6, forward strand.
TGAGAAGTTTCTGTCCTCTTCTCTCCTCCATCCTTCCTTTTCTTCTTCCACTTCTCCCCCCTCACTATTTCTTTCTCTGACTGTCTCTCTGTGTGCATGTATACCTGTTTCTCTGTGTGTCTCTCTCTCTGCCGCTCTCTGTCTCTGTCTCTTTATCAATGCCCCCTCCTCTGGTGCCTGAATAACAGACTAAGCATGGCATAGTAGATCCTCAGTAAGCCCACAGAAACCAACAAGAAAGAGAATGAAACCACAACATACAGATATTTCACAGTAGTAAACTCTGAACCTCTAGATGCAATCCAGTTCAAAACCAGAAACTTTCAAACTTGTCTGGTTTTGTGCAAATCTATTTAAATTGAGTTTTTTCCACATGCATCAATGAGTCCTACTAATACAAACTGACATTGGAAATAATTTGAGCTTTATTTGAACATATACCTAGGCTGCCAACTAGTAACTCATGAGTCATAGAAAGGAGGGGGTTCCAGACCTCTGGAACAGAGGACTTACATAAACTGTGCAAGCCATCAGGACCCAGACAACTAGATTGAGTTTCCAGGAGATACCAACTTCTAGCCAGAAACTAGAGTGCCACCCATTGAATGAAAGGGGTCAGTGCCTCCAATGGTATCATATCCCAGAGGCAAAAGGGACTACAACACAAAGTTTAGCCCTGCCTTATGCATACCATGCTCATGACCAGGAAGACAGCAGCAGATGGTTATATACTTTCTTTCCCTACTCAGTTCCTAAATTCCAGTGTTTCCTTAACTTTCTAGGAGTTTTCAACACACAGACTCCTAGATTTTGGCTTACAATATTTCAAATAAGAAAAGTTTTCATCAGAATATTTTATGGATTCCTATTTGCATGTACTTGCTTTCAAAAGTATCATTGACTTTTAAAACAATTTTTTAAAAAGTAGTTAGGATAGTACAAAACTTAAATTCTATAAGGTTGATCACAATAACATTTACTTGAATTTAAAAAGTTGTCAGTCATCATTCTAAGTTATAACATAATTATCCAAACCAAAACTAATATTTCATGTATCAATTTGATCAACAAATAGAAGTGATCAGAAGGCCAGCCAGCATGGAACATTCTCTCCTTGGGATGTCCATCAGACTAGCTGAACAATGTGTTAGATCTGGAAAGATTATTGTTCTCATCCTAGGAGCCATTGAGGCTGATGGGTCTGATAAGAGCAGGCATTGGAATATTCATTCCAGCTCAACTGTTAGAAAACTGTATCCCTTGCCACACCCCAACTAACCCTGCAGGAGCAGGACCTCCTTACCTTAATGAGGGCCTTGAACTAAGTCTCCTTGGATCCTTTCAAGTTTCAGTGCAGGAGATTGTTTATGCCTTTGCATGTACTGAATTTCCCCTACCTGTCTTATTTATAATCTCCTGTTATTTATCATAAGAAATAACCAGTGTGTTAAAGTGCAATGAAAAACTTCAAAATGAGATTTTTCAAACTATAATGTTCTACCCAAGTACTCATCAATAACAATCCTGCCTTGTGGAATCAGTGGCAAGGTCCATCATCCCTTTCCAAATCCAATCTGTGTACTGAAGAGCAATCTATGCTTTTCAAACAGTAGTTTTGACTCTTTTTAGGTTCTGACCCAATTTCCTTTTCCCATTGTTAACATGTATGTGGAGTTGTCTAGACTGGACTCTGTCTATCTACCAGAATATCCTATGACAATTAAAATGCCCCCTTCACAGAGAGCCCCAAGTAAAGGTTTTCTCAAGTCTTACAAAAAATCACAAGGTTTAAGGTTTCCCAATTCTTTTCATTAAAACCCTGGGCCAAACATTTCTGATTCATTCTTGAATCCACTAACACATTGCTAATCTAAGCAGGCAGATCAGTGCTGTTCAAAGATGGCTCACAATACATTACAGACAAAAGCTAGGAGTAAATGGTCAAAGATGCATGCACACACACACACACACACACACACACACATGTGTGTGCATGCACACATAGTCCTAGCACATAAATGTATTTCTAGGGATCCTTTTGTATGCAAAGGTATTACTCCACTGAGGTGAGGATGGGTAAATGAGTCCTTTACTGCAAGTAGTTTGAAAAGCACTGATAAGAGACCCACACCTAATTGTAACATGACTGATCATTTTCATATGGTGATACAAATATGATGCCCAACTAACTCAATATCTCTTCATTGGATATTGTGTAACGTTATAGGAAGTGTGAGTTTAGACTGCATGGTTTAAAATCCTATTTCTGTACTTACCAACTCAGTGACTTTATCCAAATTCTTTATTCTTTGTGTGTTGGAAAAAAAATAGGTACAATAAAACCCAGCTCCTGTGAACATGATACTCATTCTCATGTATATAACACAGAAAAAGAGAAACTAGAGAGAGGGTATACTGCATGTGGAGTAAAGTACAAAAATACCTGTGATGAGTAGAGGGTTGTATGCAGAATGCTAAGACCTATGCCTTACAGGCACAAAGAATATATTTCAGGAAGGGTCTGAAAAACAAGTGAAATAGATAGGACAAGTCCAGATGCTAGACAGCTTCCAAAGCATTCATAGAGGTTTCCAGATTCAAAGAAATAGTGTCCCAGGTACCCATTTAGAACCAGTGTCGCACTGCAGTCTGTGGATGCCATGTATGTCTTTGCTACTCTTCCTGTTCCTGGGATAAAATACTCAGGCAAATGGGACTTAAGGAAAAAAGGTTTTATTTGGCTCATAGTTCTAGGATACAGTCCATCATGTTAGATAAACTATAGGAGCTGGAGCTTGACATCACACCCACAGCCAGAAGTACAGAGTAATGACTGCTTGTACTCAGCTTGCTTCCTCAGTTTTTATACAATCTAGAATCCCAGCCTAGGGAATGGTGCTACCCGAAGTGGGTATGTATTCCCATCTTATTTACCCTAATCAAGATAATCCACCACAGGCATATTTCCAGGTGATTCTAAATCTCACCAATTTGACAACTGGTACTAACCACTACAGTGTATATAATTCTAGGTGACGGTGGCAGGCACCATCCACTCTGACTAGATGATGGTAGAGAGTTCCTACAGCCTCACTGAATATCTGTTGTGCATAATATGGTGATCCAAGTAGTTTTTCCAGAGCCTAGGAGAAGTATTCATGGGGCACATTTCCTATTATCTCTGCCCAATACCACCCTTATCTCTTGCTTTACTCACCTTTTATTCCTTGCTTTAGATCTCTTCCTTGAAGACCTTTAGCGGGTCTATGAACTGGGTTTATTTACTCAATTATTTAAAACTCTTTCACTGAATGCCCAAGAGTGTGCTAAGTACACAGTAATAGCCTTCCAGCATCACATGGTCACCTACATCATAACATCTATTACATCATTTTGTGATGACATACCTACTAGCATGTCTCTTCTACTAGACTGTCAGAACCTTGAAATCAAAGTCTCTATTAAATCATGCATATGTGTCTACTTACATATGCACGTGCCTGCATTCCCAACACTAAGAAGCAGGAAGGTCATAAATTTGAGTCCAACTTGGGCAACACAGTGAATTGGAGGTTATCCTTGCTACCTAGCAAGACACTATCTAAGTGGGTCGGGGGGAGCAAGGAAAACCTGTCCTTTGGAACAAAGCCTGCAATGTAGATGTTCATTAAATGTCAGCTGTTTGGTGTAGGATAAATAAGATTAACAAGTAAATAATATATTTGCACAATCCATCCTATGAAATACATGTAGATGGCTAATAAGGAGTTGACCGAGGTAGAGGAAAACAGGTGTGGGAGCAAATTCATAGTCACTGCCATATCACCATTTTGGATGTAGATATTTCAGATTTGGTGATGTGTTGCAATGTTATTTTAAATTCTTTAGGTGTTCTAATGGACAAAGGGTCTTGTTTCTACATATAAGGCAACCCCCAGTCTCACAGCAGAAGTTCTCAGAGGGACCCAGTAGAAAATAGACTATGATTAAGTCTGATTATTAAAATATAAAAATGATGGGGGGAGGGAGAATGAGGCCTTTTGGATATGAGAAACTAGTCCCATATTCATTACCCACCAGTTGTTGTCATATCTGTCTAATTCCCTTACCAGCAGAAGAACAGCAGCAGAATGTGGCAAATATGTGTGATATAAAGACTGAATGAAGTCATAACTGAGAGGGCTCTGCTTGGTGCCTGGTTCATAGTAAGTCCTCGATTCATGATGGCTTTAATGTCAAAGAGAAAACGTGAGATACAAGGCAGGAAGAGAGGAAGTAGCAGAGGAACACTGATTGAGGCTAGGGAGCTGTGTGGGCTGAATAATATTCTCTATATCCATGGGCCTTGCACATGCTGGTCACGGAAAAAAAAAAACAGTTCAACATGTATTAATCTTTCTCTTCTGCCTAGTATAACTTACAAGATGTCAATCCTGAGGCTGAGGTCTCCAGAGCAAAGAGACAAACGCTGAAGTTCTGAGACAGAAACAAGGGCACCACCTACTGCCCAGAATAAACATTGCCCTTGCTTGCCTCCTGCAAGCTAATCCTTTGCAATACATCTGAATTGGCACTAGGGCCATGAGCAGGTGTGGAAAAGGTCACTAGCAGGAAGATGCCTTGCAGAACATCCCCCTCTAAAACACTCTCCTCCTTCTCTCCCTCTCCCTACGCATCCTAGATGGCAACTAATGGTGCTGATTGTTCGGCAGATTCAATTGCCTCTGCACACTTGTACTCTGCAGATTAAGAGCTCGAGATGGGAGTTACAGAAATTGGCTCACAGATGATCGAGCTCTGCTTCCAGTCCCCTCTCCATCTGCTTGCCTAGCCCTGTCCTTGCACAGTGTGATTGATAGGCATCCTGGGTTGCTCTCCCTTCTGGGGTTGCACTACCTAGCTCCTACCATCCCTTTTTTCTGGTGCAATTCCATTTTTTTCTTTTGTATTCTCATTCCATTTTTACCTTTTTTTTCCTTTTAAACCAATGTTCAGTGCCATAGTATGAGCACCAGGATCCAAGGAAGGCTTAGTATTTGCTACTGTCTGAAACCCCTCATTCTTGCTTGTGAGATAACTCATGTCTACTCATTTTGAGAGATTCATCACAGAGTTATACCTCCTAAGAATGACTCTTCAGTCATCCCACACCCTATATAGGTTCAGGACTCCCTTACTTTTGCATGTTTCTGCTTTGGAATTGTTCATGTCCATTGTTCATCCATAGGCTGTGGTCTCTGGAACTCTCCTGGGATATCTGTATTATTTATCCTTTTATATGGCATAAAACTACCACCATTACTGTTGGCAGTGTAATAGAATTGATCCGTTTATTACATCATTGATAAGCCAGTGCATTAGTAGAGCAGCCTATTGTAATCATGACTCTGACACTCACTAGTGGGTGCGTGACTTCTGGCCAGTCTCTGTATATGTGATGAATATTCCTCCTCAGAAAAATCGAAGTACACACATATGTTTCTAGAGACACAGAGAGATGAATAAAACAAAGCAGATGCTGTCCTAAGGTGACCTAAGGCTTAATGTGACAGGAGACATAAAATAAATAAGGAGTGGATTACAACACAGGATGATTTCTGAAGCATAGAGTATGAACTTCTATATCAATCTGGATTGTGGATTTGACAAATAAACATGCAAAATGACAGCAATGAGTGGGTGTAAGACAATAAGAGCAAGGTAGGAGGCACTAGAATAGTTATTGTGTGAGGAAGGGTGGTCCAAAAATGCTCTGCCATTGGTAAATAAGAGAAAAGGCCACCCTGACCTGTTACATGGGTTAGCAGTCCTACTGTAGGAAGATGTAATCTTCCTGCACAATTTCTCTTGTATTTGCTTTCCTGGGAAGAGAATATACAAGGTCCCTGCCAAGTGCACACACTATATCTTGAAGCAGCTTCGACCTTCTACATTTGACATCTTTCTGCATGCTCACTGAGCTGAGTACCTAATCAGATACTTGTAGTTCTTCTCTCTCTCTCTCTCTCTCTCTCTCTCTCTCTCTCTCTCTCACTTGACTGGAGAGATTGACAAATATGTTTCTTGCTTCTTCTCTTCTGACCTCTATGATCATCACTTTAGAACCTGAAGATAATTTCCGTATAACAGAGGGTGATCCAAGAGCAGCGGGAGCCAGTGATAAAGAGACATCATCAAATTCCCATTGTAATTTTGAAAAGGTCATTCCAGCTGCAGCATGAGCAGCGTGTTGGAGGGAACAAGCTGAACAGAGGAAACTGTTAAAAATGCTGTTGCATGAAGCCAGTGCGTGACAACAGTGGCCTACACTCAAGTAACAACAGTGAGTATAGGCAGAAATAGGGTGGCAGAGTCAATTGATCTTAGCAACTAATTAGTGTGGGTCCCTGTGGAAGAGGGAGGGTTCTTCAGCTTAAGTTCTGGCTGTCGCGTTGGCAACTAGAGTTTGCTGATGCCATTGTCTGTTACAGACAAAAGGAGCTTAAATGGGGTAGGAAATGATGATGTGGTTTTGCCATGTCACAGCTACAATTTGTTAGAGGGCAATCAATGAGGAAATGAGGAAATCTGTGGTTTATGTAGTGGAAAACATAAAATGTGCTAGTTAAATAGGAGATGTTTTATTCCAGGACACAATTAGTATATGTTTGGGACTGATGGTGGATCCAAAAGATGCTGGAGGCATGTACTTTAGAGTATGCTAAAATTAAAGGGAATGCAATTAGCATGGGGTACGTGTGAAGTCTTGGAATGCTTGTTGGACAACGTGAAAGGTAGTTTTCCTGTGAGTGCCATAGAAAGTGTGGTTGAAAGAGTTCCTGGGGCTTCTGTTGACACCCAGGAAGGGACTTTATCGATGCTGAATCAAGTTATGCATATGAAACAAAAGAATAATGCTTAACTTGTATTCCGAAGACTGTGGTTGTCCAGAGTAAGCATTCCCAACGTGTTTATTGCTTTCTGCTACTCTTCTTGAGTTCCTGCCCATCTAACTTATGCAAAGGAAATAACCAGGTTCACCAATCACATCCCATGGCAGCTGATCACAATGTCACAGTTCTTTGAATCCCAGTTACAGAAGGAAAGCATAATGAACTGAACATGGGTAACATCATAATTTATGATGTTGAAAACGGAACATCATAAATGTGCTAAATTAAATGCAAATGACTTACAGGTATGCAAATGCCACAAAAATGCAGTATCACTCTCCAAGCTTGTTTCTATTCTGTCCTGGATTCCAGACCTTAGCCAGTGGATCAGGACACAGTTTGATCCAGACCCTTATTCATTTCCACTGTTTTCCTGAGCTTATGCAACCTGCCTTCCTGCTTCCATGATGCTCTAACTTCAGCTGCCTCTGATGCAGTCCTGAAAGCTACACTTTCTTCAACTGGAAAAAGAAATTATATTCTTGCTTATAAACCCCTAGGTTATCACTGATGCAGCATTCCTTTCATTATGCATTGTTTCTTTGCCTTACATTAAAAATATGAATATAGATAGATGATATGTAGATAGATAGATAGATAGATAGATAGATAGATAGATAGATAGTCAGCTCCTTGTATCAGTGGAAGATGCACATATGAATTCCACCTATGAATAATAGGAAATATTTTTAAATATGCTATCTATACTGAACAACATAACTGTGTTTTCTTCCCATCACTTCCAAAATAATGCAATATAAAAACCATCTGCAGTCTACCAGGTATCATAAATGATCTGGAGATAATTTAACATACCCAGAGTATACTCATGTGTTGAATGTTCAAACACTGCCATTATTATAGAAGAGACTTGAGCCTCTGTAAATGTTAGTACATATGAGGAATAGTAGAACCAATGTTGTGTGCACACTAAAGGACAGCCATACTCATTCTGTTAATTTCACTGTATACACATTTTCCACCAACTTCTCTGCCAGTGAGCTACTAGATTAGTTGAAACACATGAAGTGTGTGTGTGTGTGTGTGTGTGTGTGTGTGTGTGTGTGTGTGTTACTATTAGGTAATAACAGACATGATCATGTCTAGTTTTCTGGCTCATTCGCTTTCTTTCCCAGGCTCTGAGCACCTTCACAATGTCCCCAAGGCTTATTCATCTTTGTCTCACCAGGGTTTAGAACAATCTTCACATAATAGCTTTCCAAATCATATACATGGAACAGAACTGGAGCTTAGAAATAAAAAGTAATGAAGAATGTAAGCTGCCTATGCCCCTGTGGATGGTTCTACACAGTAAACACACTGGCAGTACTAATGTATTCATTGGATTTTTTTATGAAAACATGACATTGAGGGAGGAAAGTAATGGAAAAGCTATGGCTGAGACAGAGAAGAGGAGTTAGGGAAATAAATATGATCAAGCTAAAAGTGTAGAAAATCCTTAAGGAATTAAGAAGATGTTTTGTGTTATCAGGGATGGAGACAGCTTGCAGGATTGTTTGCTTTTGTTAGCTTTCTAGGCCACAGTGAATTAGTATGCAAGGAGGGAGGAGAGGATTTGAACCTGAGGTTCTTTCAGGAGACCTGTAGGACCGGGTGGGTTTTTTTGAGTTTTCAGATAGTCTTCATCACCTACCTTAGGTTCCTAGCCCTAAGCTCCTGTCTTTCTACCAGAGATTCTGCAGCTTCCATGCCATTGCATGGAATCAACTAGAGCAACCCCTGGCAGTGTGTGTGATTCAAGATTTCTCTAGCTGCATATGTAGCAGAAGATGGCCTAGTCAACCATCATTGGGAAGAGAGGCCCCTTGGTCTTGCAAACTTTATATGCCCCAGTACAGGGGAATGCCAGGGCCAAGAAGTGGGAGTGAGTGGGTAGGGGAGAAGGGCGGGGGGAGGGTATAGGGGACTTTGGGGATAGCATTTGAAATGTAAATGAAGAAAATATCTAATAAAAAAAATTTTTTTAATTCTCTTCCAGCTCTTTGCCTTCTGTTGTAGGTCATTATAGATTTGCCAAAATGGATGTGAACTATATTTCACAGTGAGGGTGTCTCTGTGTGTGTGTGTGTGTGTGTGTGTGTGTGTGTGTGTGTGTGGCTATGTGTGAAGTTTTTGGTTTTCTTTTTTTTTCCTTTCATGTGATTCTTCTCAAGGACATATTCCTCTCTTTCTAGCATGAAGCTTCATTTGTGCACACTGCCTTACCTTCAGACTTCATGGCACCATCCTGACCATGTCGTCCATCTCCACAACATGCCACCCACACCTCAGCTCTTGTCTTTTTTTTAAGGTATTTTCCTCATTTACATTTCCAATGCTATCCCAAAATTCCCCCATACCATCCCCCTCACTTCCCTACCCACCCACTCCCACTTCTTGGCCCTGGCGTTCCCCTGTACTGGGGCATATAAAGTTTGCACGACCAATGGGCCTCTCTTTCCACTGATGGCCGGCTAGGCCATCTTCTGATACATATGCAGCTAGAGACACAAGACTATGCCAGGGCCTAGCAAACACAGAATGGATGCTCACAATCAGCTCTTGTCTTTAATTACCAGTTTCAAATTCTTGAAACGACACTGACTTGGTTCTCCTTTCCACTCTGAGTCACATCTCTGACCTCAGTCTACCTTGATCTGGCCATCAGTGTGGGGAGGAGGAGGAGAGATAATGGTCACTCCTGGGAAAGGTGCAGATATAACATGGATTTGGGGGGAGGGTGGTGGAAGTCAAATTCATGAAAGTAAAACTGGGATCGAGAGCACAGCACCCTGACTCCCGTGATTGCTCAGAGTCCTGATCAGCTGTACATTGCACTGGTGAGGCAGAAAACAAGTCACTGAGGCCAGGGTGGGGACTAATTCCCTCAACTTCACAAGTCCTAAAAGGGGAAGATGACCCTCTCTCTCCCTCTCTCTCTCTCCCTCTCTCTCTCTCCCTCTCTCTCCCTCTCTCTCCTCCTGAGTTAGCTCATCAGGCAGGGTTTTCATTGGGGCTTGATGGCAGTGTGGCAGCAAGATATGATTGGCTAAGGATTGAGGGGCTTGGAATTGGCTCAAACATTGTTTATAAGCTTATGCACTGGCCAATAAACTCAGTTCTGCACCTTGATCCTGGTCTCCAGAGTCACATTTCCCACGATTCATCATGTGACTCCATTGCCTCTCACCTCCCATCCTTAGTACTGCTCCCACAGATTTGACCACAATAGATACCTTTTGTAGGAATTGATTCTTAATTAGCTCATAGAAATTCATGCAAGGGGGCCTATGTGAATTTGATTCTGTGAAAAATGAGAAGTTGGTAATGGCAGTTACACTATAAAAACTATTTGTGACATTGAACTGGTGAAATTGGCCTTTTGAGTTTATATATACAGTGTACAGTGGAGCAAGGTGCTTAGCTTATGAAAATGTTGTCGGGCTAAAAGAAGAGATACCACATGATGGTGGTAAAGAATAGCGGTTTCTGGGTCCACCAAACCTTTCCTCCAGTCTGCAGGGGATGGAGGGAATCACTTACTATGTCTAACACTTCCCCAACCTAGAACAGAGTTTATTGGAAAACTAAAGTAACTATTAGTTCTGGGTAAGCTCTTAACAGTCTAGAGATGAAGCCTGAGAAACTTTTTCTACTAACAGGGAAACTCGGTCCTCTCTAAACTCACATTCTTATAAGAAAGTATCTGGCTCAACTCTGATTTCTCTTTACTGTATATTGAATGTTTGTGTCACACCAAATCCTTAAATTGAAACCTAATCTCCAATGCAATGATTTTGGGAAAGGAGATCTTTGAGAAGTGACAAGGGCATACGTATAGACACTCCATGAATGGGATTAGTCCCCTTCTAAAAGATTACCTATGAATCAGGACTCAGACCCTCACTAGATGCTAAATCCACTAGCATTATATGATCTTAGACTTCACACAAATCACAAACCTATCAAAACCAAGTTCTTCTTACTGATAAACTGACATTTTCTTTCCTGAACTAATCAATCCTAGCCTGGAAACAGTTGGAGTTAGAGAAAAGGACTAGGGAACTCCAGCATCATCACTGGGGTTACTGGAGCTATAGAGCCAATGGCAGAAAAGAGAATACTGTCTCATGACAGGGCAGGCAAGGTACTGTGAGTGTGTGACAGGGTTTTGAAAGGTGGGGGGAGCTCATTATTTTCTTGCTTGCCTGTGAATGTACTGACCTTCTGCAACACAGAGAGGGGGGACTGTCAGAAAGAGTCCTGCCTTCCAGGATCTTGTAGTCTAGAAGAGAAAAAGGACAATGCATAATTAAAGCTTCTGTTTTGTCATATAGATCTCAGAGGTAAAATGCCAAAGCGGAAGACCTGAAAGCCAGAAAGAAAGAAAATTCCAAGAGACAAATAGAAATGTTGTGAAAAAAATAATTTGGAAAAAATTGATTTTGAGGCTAGACTCAAAAGTGATTTTCTATTCCATTTCCTGAGCTGTCTCAAACCCATAACAAAAATAGACTTATTTATAATGCTATTGATTGCCTGGTGTATAGTGCTAAGAATATAAAATGAAAGGAGAATATATTCCATTTTGACAAATGCAGACATAATAAGGAAAATTCACTCACCACTCCTCCACGGCTCCCTCTGGATCTTTGCTGTTCTGACTCCTTACCTTGGCAAACAATTTAGTTTTATCCTCACAGATGAAGCAATTTGTGTGATTTGAGTCCAGCATTGTTTGTGGATTACAGAAAAATGCTGGTTGCCTACACTGTCAATTATCGTCAACAACACAGTGAGGATTTATTTGAAAATCAATATAAGAAAAATGTACCGGAGAGATAGTGGGGAGACAAAAAGAATTCCATATAGAATTAGAAAATAAAATTGTGAGATAAAATTAACATTCTCACTCTTTGCTCATTTCTAATATAAAACCATACCATCTCTTACTGGGATGAAAGGGGTGCCCTCTGGTTACACACCAACATCCGGGTCTTGCTGGGACTCTGCTTATTAGCTCCATTTATGTTCTTCCTCAGACAGGCATTCCTGCTCTGTATCCTGATTTCCTGAAGAGAGGCACAAGAATTTGTTTTAACAATGAGCATTCAATATAGTAAGAGAAAAGACAACATGGCCATGACACCTTTATAGGATGTGGCTGTTTGGGAGCTTTAAAGACTAGAAAACTGAAAGTGCCTTGTGTGTGTGTGTGTCTGTCTGTCTGTCTGTCTGTCTGTCTGTCTGCGTGTGTGTGTGCGTGCGCGCGCGCGCGCGTGTGTGTGTGTGTTTGTGTGTGTGTGTGTGTGTGTGTGTGTGCACCCATGCATGCGCGAACACTCCTTATTTAAGAAATTCTCTAGTCCAGGAAAAAAATGATTTTGACCTTTCTTTTCCCAGTTAAAAGCTAAATATTCCCATGCTTTATCCTAGTCATTTTCTGCCCACTAATATTAAACCTTCAAAATAGCTCAATTGATGCTGAGAATATTACTGTCACTATTTCATAGAGGGGAAAACTAAGACATAGAGATTTTAAGAAAATATAGAAAGAGCTGGAATGTTCTTGAGACAATACATGAACACAGTGGATGAATTATATAGCTCAAATCCTTCATTTTGTCTGGAGACATGTCAAATTCAAGGGGATAATTATGAAAAGGATAATCTAACACCTGATTACAGACAATAACATGTGATTTCAGTCCCTTATCTTCCAGGAAAGTGTCACAACGGGAATCATTTCAAGGAAATGTGTAATTTAGTCCTTTTTTTAAAAAGTGTAAAACTGACAGAAGGCACATATGGCAGTGGTGAAGACGAATGGGTAGTCTACCAGGGCCTGCCTGCCCACTGACCCTGATTCAACAGGTGAAGTTTTCAATATCACAGGCCACAACATCCAAGAAGAACCATACAGCCTGGAGCTGCTACGTGCAATCTTAGAGCAGCAACAGAAGGAGTAGGAGGAGGGAGAGGAGGAAGAAGAGGAGGAGGATAAAAAGGAGGAGTAAGAGGAAAGGGAGGAAAAGAAGGAAGAGGAAAAGGAAGAAAAGAAGGAAGTATACAAACACATTTTGCAATTATAATCTAATGCACATATGTAAACACATCATATATATATATATATATATATATACATAACAAACATAGATATATCAAATAATCTCTATGTGATGGATTTTGACCTTTCTGTTTTTACCTCTCCTAAAATAAATGAATTCTCAAAGACACTAGTGAACCACAATACATAGTTTAAGAAGAATGAAAAGCTGCTTTGGGGAACATCTCCTTCAACCTCCTACGCAATGCCCATGAAAATTCTGATTCCTGTCATTTTAGGGTCATCTTTGAGAATGACAATGTCATGCAAGAAATTTGGGATTTTGCATATTATCAGAGAAGGATTCATTGTAAATTTTTTAACAGTTTGCATGCCTACCATATACTGGATCCAGCTTCTAAGCTCCAGGCCTGTGTACTATTTTATTGCTGCAACTAGCCATTTAAATGCAGATGAGGGAACTGAAAGACCATGTAAGGCTGAACGGTTTACACTTAATCTGTCAGTCATTACCTAGTGCATTTAATCATCTATCCCATTTGGAGTTCAGTCCTCTGTAGCAATGACTATGCTGGGAACATGTCATTTGTTTTCATTTCCCCTGAGATTTCATGTGCACCAGGCACATAAGTCTTGTTTTCGGTAATAAGAAGTTTATAGTTGTGCAGACTTAGGCTTGGTCCTAGATGACGACACTTAAAAATTGTCCCTCAAACTGAGTCTTTATAAAGTTCTCTCTTCCATCCTCAGATGGCAAAATGTTATAGGTCCAGGCACAATCACCCTCTTGTCCACAAGTAAAGCTGCAAAGAAAGAGAGTTTTCACTTGGAGAACTTGTGTTGAAAAATATAAAATCTTTCCCTATGTATCTTTGATCAAATCCCAATCACATAGCCACTTTGAGCCTACTCATTGACAATATTAGCTGCAACCTAGGGTGGGCATATTGCCACATTGCAAAGGCATGATTCTGTTAGGCAAGAAAGAGGCTGTGGCTGTCACACAGTCCTACTGCACTGGGCCATGTGCACTTTCCCAGACACTTTCCCTCACCTGCCTTTAAGTTTGAGCTCTTACTCTATTTCACTGTTCCTTTTTGTTTGTTTTTTTTTAATTGCTTTTAATGTGACATGATTTTCTTGTCTTAAAGTCTTTATTCTTGCTTTTTGTCTTTGCCTAGAACCTATATGCTTTCATGCCTGTAAATCTCTATATTTCCTTTATATCTTGTATTAAGTATCTTTTCTTTCAGTAAACCATGTTTAATTGTCTGGGTTTGTACTCTTAATTGTTCCCTATCTGGCTAGATTTAGAGAAATGCCTATAGTTACTTTATTATCTCCTCAGTTTCTGCAAAATTACTCTACTTTATCCCCTAAGTTTCCCTCTGTGATCTTTGAAAATGGTTTTTGGATAGATAAGGATTATTAAGTAGAATGGGTTTTGTGTTTTGATATTATCTATTATAAGTATATACTTTATAAAATTTCATAAACCACAAAACAAAATTAGGAACTTTATACTGATTTCACTCACTTGGGATTCTGAAGGTTTTGTTTAAAAGTTCAAAGCCATGAGTACAGAAGAGACAAGATTTTAATCCTGGTTCAATTCTATAGGTTGGGGATTTTCCACCCCACCAAATGCTACCTAATTAAAGATATTTCAACTTATACCCCTCACTTTGTCCTAATAGGGGTATAACCTAGAGCAAATAACCTTCTGTGGTGAACCAAACAATAAATATTTTAGGTTTAAAGAATGTGCAGTCACGATCACATTTAACCTGTTCTGTATGTGTACCTTAGGTGCAGCTCTGGGTAATATACGAACAAGAGAGTTTAAAGAGTTCAAATAAAATTCTTGTTTGATTGCAAAACCAAGAAATGGCAAATGTATTCCACAGGCCATGTTTCCTTGACCCATTCACCTATAACAATTCAGTCTCCCATAGCTAATATTGGATCTTTCTTCCACAAACTGTGGTCTACACTAGATGCACACCAAGATGAGCTTGCTTTCTTGAATTCAGTTATTAATCATTGCTATGAAGCCTAGAAAAACGGGAAAGAAAGACTACCACATAAGATTTTGCTTTTCAAAGATTGTACCTAGCTCATGTAAAAATAATCGCACATAGAGATATACATTGTAAACATTTACAGACCCTAAACTGATATTCATTTTTATAGCAGATATCTATTAAACATATTTAGACAAAAACAATGACATAAACATAGTATATCATCCATTGTGATTACTGTTGAGGCTATTCGTACTATTATAATAACCTATACTTGGTACTAGGGGCAATGTCATATGTATTTAGTCAATGATTCTTTTTATTCATATTTTCTTTTTGTTTTTTTAAAATTTTTTAATTAGGTATTTTCTTAATTTACATTTCAAGTCCCCCAAACCCTCCCCTCAACTCCCCTACCCACCCACTCCAACTTCTTGGCCCTGGCATTCCACTGTACTGAGGCATATAAAGTTTGCACAACCAATGGGCCTCTCTTTCCACTGATAGCCCACTAGGCCATCTTCAGATATATGTGCACCTAGATACATGAGCTCCAGGGGGTACTGGTTACTTCATATTGTTATTCCACCTATAGGGTTGCAAATCCCTTTAGCTCCTTGGGTATATTCTCTAGCTCCTCCATTGGAGGCCCTGTGATCCATCCAATTGCTGACTGTGAGCATCCACTTCTGTGTTTTCCAGGCACCAGCATAGTCTCACAAGAGACAGATATATCAGGGTCCTTTCAGCAAAATCTTGCTAGTGTATGCAATCGTGTCAGCGTTTGGAGACTGATTATGGGATGGATCCCCGGATATGGTAGTCTCTAGATGGTCCATCCCTTCGTCTCAGCACCAAATTTTGTCTCTGTAACTCCTTCCATGGGTGTTTTGTTCCCAATTCTAAGGGGAAAAGTGTCCACACTTTGGTCTTCGTTCTCATTGAGTTTCATGTGTTTCACAAACTGTATCTCGTATCTTGGATATTCTAAGTATCTGGGCTAATATCCACTTATCAGTGAGTACATATCATGTGAGTTCTTTTATGATTGGGTTACCTCACTCAGGATGATGCCCTCCAGGTCCATCCATTTGCCTAGGAATTTCATAAATTCATTCTTTTTAATAGCTGAGTTGTACTCGATTGTGTAAATTTACCATATTTTCTATATTGATTCCTCTGTTGAGGGGCATCTGGGTTCTTTCCAGCTTCTGGCTATTATAAATAAGGCTGCTATGAACATAGTGGAGCATGTGTCCTTCTTACCAGATGGAACATCTTCTGGATATATGCCCAGGAGAGGTATTGTGAGATCCTCCAGTAGTACTATGTCCAATTTTCTGAGGAACCACCAGACTGATTTCCAGAGTGGTTGTACAAGCTTGCAATCCCACCAACAATGGAGGAGTGTTCCTGTTTCTCCACATCCTCGCCAGCATCTGCTGTCACCTGAATTTTTGATCTTAGTCATTCTGACTGGAGTGAGTGGAATTTCAGGTTTGTTTTGATTTGCATTTCCCTGATGATTAAGGATGCTGAACATTTTTTCAGGTACTTTTCGGCCATTCAGTATTCCTCAGGTGAGAATTATTTGTTTAGCTCTGAGCCACATTTTAATGGGGTTATTGATTTTCTGGAGTCCACCTTCTTGAGTTCTTTGTATATATTGGATATTAGTCCCCTATCTGATTTAGGATAGGTAAAGAACCTTTCCCAATCTGTTGGTGGCCTTTTTGTCTTATTGACGGTGTCTTTTGCCTTACAGAAGCTTTGCAATTTTTTGAGGTCCCATTTGTCGATTCTCAATATTACAGCACAAGCCATTGCTGTTCTATTCAGGAATATTTCCCCTGTGCCAATATCTTCGAGGCTTTTCCCCACTTTCTCCTCTATAAGTTTCACTGTCTCTGGTTTTATGTGAAGTACCTTGATCCACTTAGATTTGATCTCAGTACAAGGAGATAGAAATGGATCAATTCACATTCTTCTACATGATAACCGCCAGTTGTACCAGCACCATTTGTTGAAAATGCTGTCTTTTTTCCACTGGATGGTTTTTGCTCCCTTCTCAAAGATCAAGTGACCATAGGTGTGTGGGTTCATTTCTGGGTCTTCAATTCTGTTCCATTGGTCTAATTGTCTGTTGCTATACCATTACCATGCAGTGTTTATCACAATTGCTCTGTAGTACAGCTTTAGGTCAGGCATGGTGATTCCACCAGAGGTTCTTTTATCCTTGAGAACAGTTTTTGCAATGCTGGGTTTTTGTTATTCCAGATGAATTTGCAGATTGCCCTTTCTAATTTATTGAAGAATTGAGTTGGAATTTTGATGGGGATTGCATTGAATCTGTAGATTGCTTTTGGCAAGATAGTCATATTTACTATATTGATCCTGCCAATCCATGAGCATGGGAGCTCTTTCCAACTTCTAAGATCTTCTTTAATTTTTTTCTTCAGAGACTTGAAGTTTTTATCATACAGATCTTTCGCTTCCTTAGTTAGAGTCACGCCAAGGTATTTCATATTATTTGTGACTACTGAGAAGGGTGGTGTTTCCCTAATTTCTTTCTCAACCTGTTTATCCTTTGTGTAGAGAAAGGCCATTGACTTGTTTGAGTTAATTTTATACTCAGCTACTTCATTGAACCTGTTTATCAGGTTTAGGAGTTCTCTGCTAGATTTTTAGGGTCACTTACATATACTATCATATCATCTACAAAAAGTGATATTTTGACTCCTTCCTTTCCAAATTGGATCCCCTTGATCTGCTTTTGTTGTCGAATTGCTCTGGCTAGGACTTTAAGTACAATGTTGAATAGGTAGGGAGAAAGTGGGTAGCCTTGTCTAGTCCCTGATTTTAGTGGGAATGCTTCCAGCTTCTCACCTTTTACTTTGATGTTAGCTACTGGTTTTCTGTGGATTGCTTTTATCATGTTTAGGTATGGGCCTTGAATTCCTGATCTTTCCAAGACTTTTATCATGAATGGGTGTTGGATTTTATCAAATGCTTTCTCAGCATCTAATGAGATGATCATGTGGTTTTTGTCTTTGAGCTTGTTTATATAGTGGATTACATTAATGGAGTTCCATATATTAAACCATCCCTGCATCCCTGGGATGAAACCTACTTGGTCAGGATGGATGATGGTTTTGATGTGTTCTTGGATTCGGTTAGTGAGAATTTTATTGATTATTTTTGCATCGATATTCAAAAGGGAAATTGGTCTGAAGTTCTCTATCTTTGTTGGGTTTTTCTGTGGTTTAAGTATTTGAGTAATTGAGGCTTCATAGACTGAATTGAGTAGAGTACCTTCTGCTTCTATTTTGTAGAATAGTTTGTGCAAAACTGGAATTAGATCTTATTTGAAGGTCTGATAGGACTCTGGTCCTAGGCTTTTTTTGGTTGGGAGACTATTAATGACTGCTTCTATTTCTTTAGATGATATAGGACTCTTTAGATCATTAACCTGATCCTGATTTAACTTTGGTAAAGAGTATCTGTAGAGAAATTTGTCCATTTCATCCAGGTTTTCCAGGTTTGTTGATATAGCCTTTTGTAGAAGGATCTGATGGTGTATTGGATTTCTTCAGGATCTGCTGTTATGTCTCCCTTTTCATTTCTGATTTTGTTAAATAGGATGCTGTCCCTGTGCCCTCTAGTGAGTCTGGCTAAGGGTTTATCTATCTTGTTGATTTTCTCAAAGAACCAGTACCTCATTTGGTTGATTCTTTGAATAGTTCTTCTTGTTTCCACTTGGTTGATTTCACCCCTGAGTTTGATTATTTCCTGATATCTACTCCTCTTGGGTGAATTTGCTTCCTTTTTTCTAGAGCTTTTAGGTGTGTTGTCAAGCTGCTAGTGTGTGCTCAATCCAGTTTCTTTTGGGAGGCACTCAGGGATATGAGTTTTCCTCATAGAAATGCTTTCATTGTGTCCCATAGGTTTGGGTACGTTGTGGCTTCATTTTCATTAAACTCTAAAAAGTCTTTAATTTCTTTCTTTATTCCTTCCTTGACCAAGGTATCATTGAGAAAAGTGTTGTTCAGTTTCCAGATGAATGTTGGCTTTCTATTATTGTTTCTATTATTGTATTAAGTTGTTATTGAAGATCAGCCTTACTCCACGGTGATCTGATAGGATGCATGGGAAAATTTCAACATTTTTGTATCTGCTTGGGCCTGTTTTGTGACCAATTATATGCTCAATTTTGGAGAAGGTCCCGTGAGGTGCTGAGAAAAAGGTATATACTTTTGTTTTAGGATAAAGTGTTCTGTAGATATCTGCTGAATCCATTTGTTTCATAACTTCTGTTAGTTTCACTGTGTCCGTGTTTAGTTTCTGTTTCCATGATCTGTCCATTGGTGAAAGTGGTGTGTTGAAGTCTCACACTATTATTGTTTGAGGTGTAATGTGTGCTTTGAGCTTTACTAAAGTGTCTTTAATGAATGTGGCTGCCCTTGCATTTGGAGCATAGATATTCAGAATTGAGAGTTCCTCTTGTAGGATTTTACCTTTGATGAGTATGAAGTGTCCCTCCTTGTCTTTTTTGATAACTTTGGGTTGGAAGTCGATTTTATTAGAAATTAGAATGGCTACTCCAGCTTGTTTCTTCAGATGATTTTCTTGGAAATTTGTTTTCCAATCTTTCATTCTGAGGAAGTGTCTGTCATTTTCCCTGAGATTGGTTTCCTGTAAGCAGCAAAATGTTGGGTCCTATTGGTGTTGCCAGTCTGTTAGTCTATGTCTTTTTATTGGAGAATTGAGTCCATTGATATTAAGAGATATTAAGGAAAAGTAATTGTTGCTTCCTATTATTTTTGTTGTTAGAGTTGGCATTTTGTTCTTGTGGCTGTCTTCTTTTAGGTTTGTTGAAGGATTACTTTCGTGCTTTTTTCTTACTTTTTTTCTAGGGCATGATTTCTGTCCTTGTATTGTTTTTTTTTTCTGTTATTATCCTTTGAAATGGTGGATTCATGGAAAGATAATATGTGATTTTGTTTTTGTCATGGAATACTTTGGTTTCTCCATCTACAGTACTTGAAAGTTTGGCTGGGTATAGTAGCCTGAGGTGGCATTTGTGTTCTCTTAGTGTCTGTATAACATCTGTCCAGGCTCTTCTGGCTTTCATAGTCTCTAGTGAAAAGTCTGGTGTAATTCTGATAGGCTTGCCTTTATATGTTACTTGACCTTTCTCTCTTACTGCTTTTAATATTCTATCTTTATTTAGTGCATTTGTTGTTCTGATTATTGTGTCTGGAGGAATTTCTTTTCTGGCCCAGTCTATTTGTAATTCTGTAGGCTTCTTATATGTTCTTGGGCATCTCTTTCTTTAGGTTTGGGAAGTTTTCTTCTATAATTTTGTTGAAGATATTTGCTGGCCCTTTAAGTTGAAAATCTTCATTCTCATCAATTCCTATTATCCGTAGGTTTGGTCTTCTCATTGTGCCCTGGATTTCCTGGGTGTTTTGAGTTAGGATCTTTTTCCATTTTGCATTTTCTTTGATTGTTGTGCCCATGTTCTCTATGGAATCTTCTTCACCTGAGATTCTCTCTTCCATCTCTTGTATTCTGTTGCTGATGCTGGCATTTATGGTTCTAGATTTCTTCCCTAGGGTTTCTATCTCCAGTGTTGCCTCACTTTGGGTTTTCTTTATTGTGTCTACTTCCCTTTTTAAGTCTAGTATGGTTTTGTTCATTTCCATCACCTGTTTGGATGTGCTTTCCTGTTTTTCTTTAAGGACTTCTACCTGTTTGATTGTGTTTTCCTTTTTTTCTTTAAGGACTTGTAACTCTTTAGCAGTGTTCTCCTGTATTTCTTTAAGTGAGTTATTAAAGTCCTTCTTGATGTCCTATACCACCATCATGAGATATTCTTTTAAATCCGGGTCTAAATATGGCTGCTATGAACATAGTGGATCATATGTCCTTATTACCAGTTGGAACATCTTCTGGGTATATGCCCAGGAGAGGTATTGCTGGATATCCCAGTAGTACTGTATCCAATTTTCTGAGTAACAGCCAGACTGATTTCCAGAGTGGTTGTACCAGCTTGCAATCCCACCAGCAATGGAGCAATGTTCCTCTTTGTTAGGTCTTTATGGAGTTTAGCTGTCAGGGTAACTGTGGCTGCATAGAATTGAATTGTTCAACATTCCTTCATTCCTTCTGTTTCTATTTTGTGGGATAATTTGAGAGGTATTTGTATTAGCTCTTCTTTGAAAGTCTGGTAGAATTCTGGGCTAAAACCTTCTGGCTATAATCTGTTGTTGTTTTTGTTGTTGGGACACTTTTAATGACTGATTATCTTTTCTTAGGGGTTATAGGTTTATTTAAAGTGTTTATCTGATCCTTGGTAAATAGTATCTGTCAAGAAATTTTCCATTTCCTATAGATTTTCCAATTTTGAAGAGTACAGGTTTTTGAATTATGACCAAATGATCCTTTGTATTTCCTCAGTGCCTGTTGTTATGTTCCCATTTGCATTCCTGACTTTGTTAATTTGAATGCTACCTCTCCACCTTGTAGTTAGTTTGGCTAAGGCTTCTTCTATCTTGTTGATTTTCACAAAAAAAAAAAAAAACAACCCTGTGTTACATTGATTCTTTATATTGTTCTCTTTGTTTTTATTTTATTAATTGCAACCCTGAAATTATTTCCTATCTACTTTTTTTGGCTGTATTTGCTTCTTTGTCTTCTAGAGTTTTTAAGAGCTGATAAGTTTCTAGTATAACATCTTTCTAATTTGTTTACAAAGGTAATTAGTGCTCTATACCCTTTCCTCTTAGCACCACCTTTATTGTGTCTCATAACTTTGGGTATGTTGTGCATTCATTCTCATTGAATTCTAGGAAGATTTTAATCTCTTTATTTCTTCTTTAAACCAGTAGTTATTCAATAGAAAGTTGTCCTATTTTCATGAGTTTATTGGTTCCCCGTTTTTTCTATTGTTGTTTATAGATTTTTTAAAGGATTTATTTATTTTCTCTTTAAGGACTTCTATCATATTTATAAAAGTTATTCTAAGGTCTTTTCCTTGCACTTCTCGTGGCCTACTGTGTTATGATGTACAGGTCTTTAACAGAGACATATTGTCATAACTATTATTGATTATGTTTTTATACTAGTGGCTATGCATCTGGGTTTAGGAAGATTACAGTTGTAGGTGATACCTGTTTTGTCTTTGTGGGGTAGATGTTTTGTTCCTTGGTTTTCTCTTACCCTAGCTGCTTGTTAGGGGCACATGTTGTCTGTCGGTTGTCTAGTAGAAATTTCTTCTGGGATCCTGATAGGTGTGATCACTGGGAGTTTCAGGTAAAATTTGTTTCTAGATAATTGGAGCTGACACCTATGAATGGAGATGGAGAGGGTCATCAACGAGAGGGATGAAAGCAAGGTATTCCAGAAGTATCTTCTTGGTCCCTGGGAAGTCGGACAGAGATTGAGGAGAGACCACACAAGAAGGTCTGCTTCAGAGATGGGAATGAAGCTGAAGAATGAATTTGGAGAAATGAAGAAAGTGCTGAAGGAATGAAATAGGCAGTGAGCCTATTTGCTTCCCTGGTCAAAATGGTCTGTAGGTTCCCAAGGAGTACCTGCTGGAGCTGAGATAAAGCAATTAGTTGAGGGAAGCAATTTTGGGAGCAAGATCTGTGTGGTTTACTGGAGACTGGGGCAGAAAGGAAGGGGAGACTACAGCAGGTGATCTGCCTCAGAGCTGACTGGGAATGAGCTTGGGTGATTCCACTTGGAGGAGCTGAAAGAGAGCTGAAAATCTGCAGTTAACCTACCTGCTTCCCTAGCCAAAGTCAAGTCACTGATTCTTAACTGGGGGTGTTTGACTCCTCCCACTAAGGGGTCATTCACTCCTATTCTTGCTGAAGATTTTTTTTTTGGCATAATCAAAGGTTTTGTTGCACTATATAAAGACCAGGGGTCCTGCCAAACACTCCTCAATTCACAGAACAGATCTGTTTGTTTGTTTGTTTGTTTGTTTGTTTGTTTGATTCACTCTTTGAAATTTCTCATAAATATATACAATTCATCTCAACCATATCTGACCTTGTACTCCCTCTTTCTGGTTCCTTTCTATCCCTCTTCTTAGGATAACTCCTTTCTCACTTTAAGTCCTCTGTTGTTGTTGTTGTTGCTGCTGCTGCTGTTGCTGTTTTTAAGAATAACCTGTTGAGTCTAAGTGCCCATGCATGTAGAGCTCTCTACTAGAAGATGGGTAGCCTAGCATGTTCCACATTTCTCAATAAAGCTATCTCTCTCTTCTAGCAGCCATCAACTGCTAATAGCCTCCAGACACCCTCTTTGATCTATGTTAGAACCTTTAACTGGCTTGATCCTATGCTGGTCTTTTGGAGGTTACCAGTTTATGTAAGTCCATGTGTACACCCTCCATGTCAACAGACCATTTGAAATCACTGCTACTTGTAGCAGAGGATGGCCTAGTCAGTCATCAATGGGAGAAGAGACCCTTAGTCCAGTGATGGTTATATGCCCCAGTATAGGGGACTGCCAGGGCCAGGAATAGGGAGTGTGTGGGCTGGTGAGCAGGGAAAGAGGGAAGGGATCGGGGTTTTTCAGAGGGTAAACTAGGAAAGGGTATAATATTTGAAGTGTAAATAAAGAAAATATCTAATAAAAAAGATAAAATATAAGGTTTTTAAAAAAAAAGAAAAAAAGAAAGAAATCACTGCTACTCGTTGTCTGGTTATTTCAGTATTTCCTACCCCTCTTTTGAAAAGCTCCCAAAGCTTTGGGGACAGTGGTGAAATAAATATCCCATCTGTGTTTGAGAACTGAATTTAAACTGTTCATAGCACTTTGAACAGTTATAAACCTCTCCATTAACCACTACCCATTTCACTAAGAAGCTTCTCTGCCTAAGGTGGAGATCAGCACAAATATGAAAATAATATTTAGAAGGCAATGCAAAATGATCATTTAGCAAAACCACATCAACAGATTCTCACCAGGGTTTATGTCTTTCCTAGTCATAAGTTTTTAACTGTCTGGTAGGTTTGATTTTTAGCTCTCAAAGTCTAGAACTAGGGAAGACCATTGATGTCTTTTTACAGAAGAGATCCTTACAATTAAAAACGATGTGATCCAAATGTCCGTGACAACAAGGAATAGAAACACTGACTTATACCCTATAATCGATACATTTAGCACAGTTCCAAACATAAACAGAGTAGGTTGCCAAGAAATACTTGAGGTTTAATTAATGAATACTTAAATTAAATAAATGAATAGAAAATCCCATAATGGTAGGATTGTATTTCTGCTGTGCTAAAAAAAAATTATGGCATTTATTTGTTTGTTTACTCTTTCTTATTTTGAAACTAGGTTTCAATTATTATGTAGCCCAGGTTAACATGGAGTTCATTTTATGACCTATGGATAATCTTCCTGTCTCAGCCTCCAAAGAACTGGAATTATAGGCAGGCACTACAATGTCTAGCAATGGTGAGTCTATTGATGCTATGATTTATTGATATATGCTATATTGTAAGTGTCATATCATCTCTGATCTATGCTAAGCCTCCAGTACATGACATAAACATGGTAAATGTGTATAATACAGCACAGCTCAATAAATAAGTCACTAAAATATAATTACAGAGTTATTTTTGCCTATTGTACTAAACTCATTATTTAACCATCACTAAGCCCTACTAGGTACCAACTCTCTCCATCGTACTGAAACTATGTTACACATACACACACCTCTAAAGTAGCTTTTTTGCTTACAGAAAATTTTTCGTCACCCTTAGTTTTGGCACAGACAGAGAATAAAAATGTATGCAGCAAATCTTGGCAGGAAAGTACATCCAACTTGCTCGACCTTGACAGGCTGCATGCATTATTTTTGTGGGATAGAAGCTACACATAGAGATAATTATTCTGAACGAACTGAGGCAGAAAATTCAGGACTGGATGATGAACATGTAAGCCTCCAGTAACAGAAGAATTCCACTGAGCTCCTGGCAGCAAATGAGATGGCTGCCCCCAAGCCATACAATGGATGTTGTTGGTTGAAGGAGGAGGTATTACCACTGAATACATTTTGTTTTCAGTCTTGTGTTTCTGTTTTGTTTGATGATTTTTCTTTACAGAAAGAAAGAAACATTTCAAATGTCATCATCCCTAAAGTATTCATCTAGAAGATTATGTCCCCTACAGTAAATATTATTTGGATTTATTAATCCTAGGATATCTACATATAAAAGGCTTCTATAATCCTTTAAAGGCTTATATAATATTATATTCTCTTTTAGTCTGAAAATCTACCATAAGATTTATGACCCTTAATAAAAAAGGTCAATTGCTATTGAACCTTGTTACTATATTAATTACTACTGGTCTTGTGCAAAAGGTTGTGCTTAGAAACAATAGTTATAGAAGCTGAAGAAATGTTCCTCCAGATGAATCCTTTAGTCTCATAACTAGTGCTGCAACAAAACACCAGCTGCAGCCTTCCATCTGCCTTCATCTCCTATGGATCCCACAGACCATCCATACCTCACCACAGCCTCCCTCCCCAACTTGTTGTATCCCAGAACCCAACTCTAGCAGGCCTATCCCCCTGCCTATTTGACCAAGGTCCACTTCTCTCAGGGCAACAAGTAGGACAAAGGCAAATCCACACCTCTCCTACTGCTCCTAAGAGCCAACCCCACAGTCTCATATCCAGCTCTCTAGCAGGAAAACTGCTCTTGTCTTTCTTTCCTCTCTGATGCCATCTCCAATGGATCTGACCTTCTCCTTCACCCTTCTTTTCCCCAACTCATCCCAATTACCTGCTCTCCAACATCAGCAGGCACTCTCTGTGAACACATCAGCTGAACAGACCAGGAAAACAAGCAACACAGAGACACCATCACACTCTGAAAATTCAGAGATGAAACAGAAACCAAGGAATAAAACATCCACCCAACAAAGACAAATCCCAAAATAATCAGTGCTTAGACATTTAGTCTTCCCAAACACAAATTCCCAAGATATCAGCTTAAAGACACAATCGATAACAGCCAGGGCAACATGTCTCCACAAGAGCCTAGATATCCTACCACAGTAGGCCCTGAATATTCCAACATATCTGAAGTAAAAGAAACAGATCTTAAAACAACTTTTATGAATATGATAGAGGTCTTTAAAGAATCTATGAGGGTGACCCTAATGAGGACTCCCAGTAATAGGGGCTATGGAGTCTCAACTGACCATCTCCTATCGAAAGGAAAGGCTTCCAGTAGAGGGTCTAGATTACATTCAATTGAGTTGTTGGCCAAGGGGATCCCATGAAAATTCCCAAACAACCCAGGCTATACACTAAGACAAAAGGGTCTATCAGAAAACTGCCAGCAGGGTGTTTCCAGGGCAACACCCATACAACTCATGAAAAAGTCAAACTGGTGCCTACATGAAGCCCTCACCCCTACATTCTAGTCTTTTTTGGTATACGGAGGTATTTTTCATACTACCAAAAGAGAAGCATGGACACCAACCCGGGCACAAAACATTTGACCTAAAATATGTTCTGCCTATAAAATATGTGGGACAGAATGATAGGAGTAGACAACCAATGTTTGATTTGACCTAAGACCCACTCTATGATATGGAACTCATATCCAACATTGTTTGGATAAACAAGAATCAGAGACTAGATTACTTAGAGACCCAGGATAAAAACAAACTCTACTGATCTAAAAAACCTGAAATCAATAAAATGATCCCTAATGGTATTCTGCTATACATATACATCAATACCTTATCCAGTTATCATCAAAGAGGCTTCCTCCAGCAGCAAATAGGAACAGATGCAGAGACCCACAGCCAGACATTATATGCAGATAGAGTTTAAACTGAAAGTCTCTATCACATCCCTCTCCTCTGAGCTCTGGAAATCCCATGGAAGAAGAGGTAAAAATATTCTAAGAAGTAGAGGGGACAAAGGACACGAGGAGATCATACACTGTGAGTCAACTAAGGCACATATGAGCTCACAAAGATGGAAGCAACAAGCACAAGGCATACAGAGGTCTGCACCAGGTTCTCTACATATATATTACAACAATTAGATTAGTGTTTTTATGGAACTCCTGACTGTGAGAATGAGTGGGTCCCAGACTCTTGTGCCTGCTCTTGGGACCCTTTTCTTCCTGTTAGGTTGTCACATTCAATTTCAATATGGTAGTTTTCCTCCCTCTTTTTTTTTTAAGGTGATTTTTTTAAAATATTTTTATTAGGTATTTTCCTCATTTACATTTCCAATGCTATCCCAAAAGTCCCCCATAACACCCCCCACTCCCCTACCCACCCACTCCCACTTTTTGGCCCTGGCATTCCCCTGTACTGGGGCATATAAAGTTTGCAAGTCCAATGGGCCTCTCTTTCCATTGATGGCCGACTAGGCCATCTTTTGATACATATGCAGCTAGAGTCAAGAGCCCCGGGGTACTGGTTAGTTCATAATGTTGTTCCACCTATAGGGTTGCAGATCCCTTTAGCTCCTTGGGTACTTTCTCTAGCTCCTCCATTGGGGGCCCTGTGATCCATCCAATAGCTGACTGTGAGCATCCACTTCTGTGTTTGCTAGGCACCAGCATAGTCTGACAAGAGACAGCTATATAAGGGTCCTTTCAGCAAAATCTTGCTAGTGTATGCAAGGGTGTCAGCGTTTGGAGGCTGATTATGGGATGGATCCCCGGATATGGCAGTCTCTAGATGGTCCATCCTTTCGTCTCAGCTCCAAACTTTGTCTCTGTAACTCCTTCCATGGGTGTTTTATTCCCAATTCTAAGAAGGGGCAAAGTGTCCACACTTTGGTCTTCATTCTTCTTGAGTTTCATGCGTTTAGGAAATTGTATCTTGTATCTTGGGTATCCTAAGTTTCTGGGCTAATATCGACTTATCAGTGAGTACATATTGTATGATTTCCTTTGTGATTGGGTTACCTCACTCAGGATGATGCCCTTCAGGTCCATCCATTTGCCTAGGAATTTCATAAATTCATTCTTTTTAATAGCTGGGTAGTACTCCATTGTAGATTGTAAATGTATCACATTTTCTGTATCCATTCCTCTGTTGAGGGACATCTGGGTTCTTTCCAGCTTCTGGCTATTATAAATAAGGCTGCTATGAACATAGTGGAGCATGTGTCCTTCTTACCAGATGGAACATCTTCTGGATATATGCCCAGGAGAGGTATTGTGGGATCCTCCAGTAGTACTATGTCCAATTTTCTGAGGAACCACCAGACTGATTTCCAGAGTGGTTGTACAAGCTTGCAATCCCACCAACAATGGAGGAGTGTTCCTCTTTCTCCACATCCTTGCCAGCATCTGCTGTCACCTGAATTTTTGATCTTAGCCATTCTGACTGGTGTGAGTTGGAATCTTAGGGTTGTTTTGATTTGCATTTCCCTGATGATTAAGGATGTTGAACATTTTTTCAGGTGCTTCTCTGCCATTTGATATTTCTCAGGTGAGAATTTGTGTTGTTATCTCTTAGGAACCTGTTCCTTTGTAATAATACACAGAAAAGAATGGATCCAGAGGGGAAGGAAGGTATGGAGAAACTGGAGAAAGTAAAGGGAGGAGAGAATATAACCAGGGTATACTACATAAGAAAAGATTCTATTTTTAATACAAAAAAAAGTTACCTTAAAGAAAGTTACTTTTGAAAAATGTACAGAATAATACATATGTTGGGTTAATTTTGCTGAAAGTAATAATTGCATATATATACATAAAAAGAGTAGAAGATGATGTCCAATGGGTTAAATCTGCTTACCTTCAGCACTTAGTACTATATATGTTTTTATTTTCTCTTCTGTGCTTTTTAAATTTTTTTTATCTTTTATGACAAAAAGTCATTACATTTGTTAGTAGAAAAACAGGAGGGTTTTTTTGTTGTTGTTGTTGTTGGGTTTTTTTGTTGTTGTTGTTTTGGTTTTTTTGCTAATTTAAAAAAGTGATGTACATGCTGAGCCAAGAAACTATTAAATCACTTGACAGTTTGATTAGCTTTTCATACTCTGAGTTTGGGACTCTGGGGGGTCTCGTAAAAATTTCCCAGAGGGAGTAAAGCTTTTGTTTCCTCATGGAATTGTGGGTCTAAAAATAGCACCCTGCATATTTCAGCCTTCCCTTGTGTGAAATTACAGCTCTAAACCTAAGAAAAATGATGAAGTTGTACAAACATTATGAGCACAGGCTATGCCAGTGCTGGGTGATGGGACAGGGATTAACAGGGACCTAGATGAAGAGGCCATCTATTCTACCCAGAAATACATACTAAGAGCCTTGCAAAAGGGTCAGAGAGCTATGGTGCAGCCTGGGACAGTTGAAATGAAGGTGAAAGGAAAATAGGAAAAGAAAAAGAAAGAATGAGTGATAGACTATGAGATAGGAGAGAAAAAGGAAAGAGAGAACATAATAGCAAAGAGAAGGACTTACTTACATGTCATATATGTGTGATATAGTACATATAATTATGGATATGACATTTATTACCTAAATACTTGACTACTTAACCTCATTGATGTTCATTCTTTAAATTTTCTTTACTTGTTTTAATTCAAATAAATGCAGCCATAGTTCCAAAAGTCTAGAAATTTCACATAAGTAGCAACAGTATGCCCACTGGCTTCTCTATTCCAAATTCCACTCACTAAGGAGGAAATACATTCAATTCTTCTGTTGCCTTGAATATTTTCTTCCCTACTTCAAAACAATAGGTCAGATAGAAAGTCAACATGCCTCCTTGTGACCTAGAAAAGCAAAAGGATCAGAAGAGAAAGAAAGAAAGAAAGAAAGAAAGAAAGAAAGAAAGAAAGAAAGAAAGAAAGAAAGAAAGAAGGAAGGAAGGAAGGAAGGAAGGAGAGAGAGAGAGAGAGAGAGAAAGAAAGAAAGAAAGAAAGAAAGAAAGAAAGAAAGAAAGAAAGAAAGAAAGAAAGAAGGGGAGAGAGAGAGAAAGAAAGAAAGAAAGAAAGAAAGAAAGAAAGAAAGAAAGAAAGAAAGAAAGAAAGAAAGAAAGAAAGAAAGAAAGGAAGGAAGGAAGGAAGGAAGGAAGGAAGGAAAAAAGGAAGGAAGGAAGGAAGGAAGGAAGGAAGGAAGGAAGGAAGGAAGGAAGGAAGGAAGAAGGAAAGAAAGAAAGACTCCATTACAAAAAGAAAAGCTTTGGGAATCCACCAAGATACCTGAAAAATATATAGGATACCTGAAAAATGCAGAGAAAAAGATGAGTGATGCCCAAAAAAATAAATACAAGCTAAGCAAATACAGATAGCCTAAGGCATGCATCTATATGGTGGATGAAAGAGAATAGAAGCCTCATGGAGAGAGAGAGAGAGAGAGAGAGAGAGAGAGAGAGAGAGAGAGAGAGAGAGAGAGAGAGAGAGACTGATAGATCTACATTGCAGCCAAGACCACAATTCTCATTGGCCTTAAAACTAGTTGCAGGTATGTCTGAGATCATGATCTTCCCATGAACTGATCAGCAGTGGAGATGGATACTGTTTGTCACTCTGTAGATTCAGAGGCACAGTGATGGTGCACCATCTTGAAATGAAACCCATTGCTTAAAACAACTATCCCAAATACCTGAGAATAATAAAATAGTAGAAATGAAAAGGCTTGAACTTAGTGTGTCAGAGCCCACATGTAAATCAGAACTAGCTCTGGGAGGCAAGTGTGGAGACAACCTGAGGATAGATAACCTGAAAACAAGTGGTAGAATGGTAATCCTGCTTTCAGCTGGGGCATGGAGGAAACAACTGAGAAAACCTCTAGAGTTTGACAACACTGAAGCAAGCACAGGTCAGTGGATAGATCAACCTCTGGAGCTATTCCATTCCCATGCTAATCACTGTTGTAGAGTCTGAAGAACTTACTATGTAGATTTGGCAGACCCTGAATTTAAAATTCATCCATCTCAGCCTCCTAAGAAGCCAAGACTACTAACCTATACCACAAGGCTTTCCTGTATTTTTACTTTTTATTCCTATATTCATCTAAATTTGTTTACACTTTTTTCATTATTTCATGAGAAATCTTACTTCATTTCATATTTTTATTTGTCCATGTGTTTTTCTGATTTTTATTCCATCTATTATGAAATGTTATCTGTCATATTATAATTATGCATTATTGAATATGCTAATCTAAAATCCAATTTTTAAAAAGCGATAAGAATATACTCACTGGTATAATAGTGGCATGGTAGTTGTAGAGATTAACAACTGCTTTCTGATTGTATCTGAGACCTGATCCACAGGAATAATTCATTTCTGGTACTGTAAATCTGATCAAAAGTCCATGGATGGGGAGGTCACAGGCCCTAGTGGAGAAGCCACTATTATTTTGATAAATGGAAATGTTGTCAAACTATCTACTGAAAATTTATGTTTATACACACAGATTTCCATTAGTTAGAAAAGCTTGTTCTTGAATTATACAGTAGTTAATACAAAGACTCACAAGTCAATTTAATAATAATATGTGGACTCTTCAGTGCTCAGTTCTAAATGTCTTCTTTCTGTCTCTCCATTTCTGTCTCTCTGTATCTTCTTCTCTGTCTCTGTTTCTCTCTCTCCTTCTCTCTCTCTCTCTCTCTCTCTCTCTCTCTCTCTCTCTCTCTCTCTCTCCTTTCTCTCTCTCTTATATACATACACACTGTGTGTGTATGAATATGCTTCCCAGGGAGTATTACTGTTATGAGGTGTGTACCTTGTTGGAGTAGAGTAGTTGAGACCTTGTTGGAAGAAGTGTGCCGCTATGGGGTTGGACCATCCTCCTAGCCATATGAGAGTCAGAGTTCTCCTGTTTGCATTCAGAACAAGATGTAGAACACTCATCTCCTCCAGTGCCATGCCTGCCTGGATGCCTGGATGCTGCCACGCTTCCTGCCTTGGTGATAATACACTAAACCTCTGAATCCGTAACCTCCAATTAAATGTTGTCCTATATAAGAGTTGCCTTGGTCATGACGTCTCTTCACAGCAATGAAAACCCTTACTAAGACACAAGTTGCTACCAGGAGTGGGCTATTGCTACGATAGGCCTCACTATGCTTTTGCTTTGAGGAATGTAGATATTGTAACTTTGGAAAGTAGTAGAATGCTTTAAGTGGGGCTTAATGGGTCATCCTAGTAAGAATATGGAAAACATTGGTGCTGAGGGTGATTTGAACTGTGCAGACCTGGCCCAAAATGTTTTACAAGAGAAGAACTTCAATATATGGTCTAGAAACTGTTTTTGTTGGGTTTGTTTGTTTGTTTGTTTTGTGATATCTTGGTGAAAAAGTGTGGCTTTTTTCCCCTTGTCTTAAGAGTCTGCCTGAGGTTAAGGTAAAGAGATTTATATTAATTTCATTGACAAAGGAAATCTCAAAAAGCCCAGCAAAGACTTCTTTTTCTGTTTTAGTTTTATGAACAGCATTTTGATCAGGCATTTAAAGCTTCAAAAAGTAAAGTACAAAATATATGGTTCAAAGAATCAATGGACACCTAGAAATAACATGGAGCTGAATCCTATGTTCAAGGAGATAAGCAGATTAAGAGATTTATATCCTCAGGGCAAAATCCTACCCTGCTGAGTTTATTGTTCATTCATTTGCATTGAATAAGGAATAGTTATATCTAGGAATTATTATTATCTGATTATTACTTTCACTTGAACATTTAATCTGGAATGAACTACAAACCAAAAATGGAGGACACAGGGTTTTGATCCAGAGCTTGAGGAATAGTGGCCATAAAAACCTTCAATCCAGGCATGGTAGTACACGCCTTTGATCCCAGAATTCAGGAGACAGCCATGTAGATCTCTAAGTTAAAGATCAATATACAGAGCAAGGTTCAGGACAGCCAAGCTAAGGCAGTGAAGGAGCTGGAAAACAGAATGGTGTTAATGTAATAGAACTATAGGGGTTATATTCCATCCCTGCAAGCAGCAGAACTCAGCAGCTTTGGCCATGTGGCCCTGGCTTTAGAGTGTAGTGTTGATGGGTTGAAGGGGTTACTGGGACAATTGATGCTGATTAGTTCCAGCTAAGAAATTAGTGGTGATTAAAAAGAGACCACCATCACTGAAGTGAAATCTTATGGAAAGTGTTTTCTAAGATCACAAAGAAGCTGTGTTCCAGAGATAGCCATGGTTGTACCTCATGCTGCAGCTGGACTTGATAATGTGTAAGAATCATCCAAAGGGTCCTTGTTATGAAAGCATGAAGGGGTCCTGGAAAACAGCTGAGGATTGGACCTGTGAGAGGCCAGGGAGGCCATTGGTGAAGATGCAGTCTCATTTGCAGTTGATAGCCAAGAACTGAAGGGGTCAAGCAAAGAAGTTGAGTTTTGACACCATGAAGAAGGCCTATGAAAGTCTATTGGTGAAGCCTAGTTGCAACAGAAGACCCCAGAGAATTGGAGATGCCAGTAACATGGATGACTGTTGGGAGCCGCGCCCACATTCGCCGTTACAAGATGGCGCTGACAGCTGTGTTCTAAGTGGTAAACAAATAATCTGCGCATGTGCCGAGGGTGGTTCTTCACTCCATGTGCTCTGCCTTCCCCGTGACGTCAACTCGGCCGATGGGCTGCAGCCAATCAGGGAGTGACACGTCCTAGGCGAAGGAGAATTCTCTTTAATAGGGACGGGGTTTCGTTTTCTCTTTCTCTTGCTTCTTGCTCTCTTGCTTCTTGCACTCTGCTCCTGAAGATGTAAGCAATAAAGCTTTGCCGCAGAAGATTCTGGTCTGTGGTGTTCTTCCTGGCCGGTCGTGAGAACGCGTCTAATAACAATTGGTGCCGAAACCCGGGACGAGAAAAAAACTCGGGACTGGCGCAAGGAAGATCCCTCATTCCAGAACCAGAACTGCGGGTCGCGGTAATAAAGGTTCCCGTAAAGCAGACTGTTAAGAAGGATTCAACTGTATGAATTCAGAACTTTTCAGCTGGGGAACGAGAGTACCAGTGAGTACAGCTTTACGAGGTAAGCCTGGCCTTGAACTTTCTAAGGAAATTCAAGACAGTCTATCAGAAGTAAAGTGGAATATGTTTGGCCTTGAATTTTTTCTAGTGTTAGAAGCCCTTTTGTTCCTTTTCACATGTTATCAAGTGGTTAAGATAGGGCGGATTCTAGATGAAATTCAGGACAAGCTATCAGAAGTAAAGCGGGGAGAGAGAGTAGGAGCAAAGAGAAAATATGGTACACAAAATAAGTATACAGGCCTTTCCAAGGGTCTTGAACCCGAGGAAAAGTTTAGGTCAGGTAAGAATACCTGGGGAGAGATTAGAAGGAAGGAAAAGAAAAAAGAAAAGAAAAAAGATCGATTAGCGGAGGTCTCTAGGAGATACTCGTCACTAGATGAGCTCAGGAAGCCAGCTCTTAGTAGTTCTGAAGCAGATGAAGAATTCTCCTCTGAGGAAACAGACTGGGAGGAAGAAGCAGCCCATTACCAGCCAGCTAATTGGTCAAGAAAAAAGCCAAAAGCGGCTGGCGAAGGCCAGTTTGCTGATTGGCCTCAGGGCAGTCGGCTTCAAGGTCCGCCCTATGCGGAGTCCCCGCCCTGCGTAGTGCGTCAGCAATGCGCAGAGAGGCAGTGCGCAGAGAGGCAGTGCGCAGACTCATTCATTCCCAGAGAGGAACAAAGGAAAATACAACAGGCATTTCCGGTCTTTGAAGGAGCCGAGGGTGGGCGTGTCCACGCTCCGGTAGAATACTTACAAATTAAAGAAATTGCCGAGTCGGTCCGTAAATACGGAACCAATGCTAATTTTACCTTGGTGCAGTTAGACAGGCTCGCCGGCATGGCACTAACTCCTGCTGACTGGCAAACGGTTGTAAAAGCCGCTCTCCCTAGTATGGGCAAATATATGAAATGGAGAGCGCTTTGGCACGAAGCTGCACAAGCGCAGGCCCGAGCAAACGCAGCTGCTTTGACTCCAGAGCAGAGAGATTGGACTTTTGACTTGTTAACGGGTCAGGGAGCTTATTCTGCTGATCAGACAAACTACCATTGGGGAGCTTATGCCCAGATTTCTTCCACGGCTATTAGGGCCTGAAAGGCGCTCTCCCGAGCAGGTGAAACCACTGGTCAGTTAACAAAGATAATCCAGGGACCTCAGGAATCCTTCTCAGATTTTGTGGCCAGAATGACAGAGGCAGCAGAGCGTATTTTTGGAGAGTCAGAGCAAGCTGCGCCTCTGATAGAACAGCTAATCTATGAGCAAGCCACAAAGGAGTGCCGAGCGGCCATAGCCCCAAGAAAGAACAAAGGCTTACAAGACTGGCTCAGGGTCTGTCGAGAGCTTGGGGGACCTCTCACCAATGCAGGCTTAGCGGCCGCCATCCTCCAATCTCAGAACCGCTCCATGAGCAGAAATGATCAGAGGACATGTTTTAATTGCGGAAAGCCTGGGCATTTTAAGAAAGATTGCAGAGCTCCAGATAAACAGGGAGGGACTCTCACTCTTTGCTCTAAGTGTGGCAAGGGTTATCATAGAGCTGACCAGTGTCGCTCTGTGAGGGATATAAAGGGCAGAGTCCTTCCCCCACCTGATAGTCAATCAACTGATGTGCCAAAAAACGGGTCATCGGGCCCTCGGTCCCAGGGCCCTCAAAGATATGGGAACCGGTTTGTCAGGACCCAGGAAGCAGTCAGAGAGGCGACCCAGGAAGACCCACAAGGGTGGACCTGCGTGCCGCCTCCGACTTCCTATTAATGCCTCAAATGAGTATTCAGCCGGTGCCAGTGGAGCCTATACCATCCTTGCCCCTGGGAACCATGGGCCTTATTCTCGGCCGGGGTTCACTCACCTTGCAGGGCTTAGTAGTCCACCCTGGAGTTATGGATTGTCAACATTCCCCTGAAATACAGGTCCTGTGCTCAAGCCCTAAAGGCGTTTTTTCTATTAGTAAAGGAGATAGGATAGCTCAGCTGCTGCTCCTCCCTGATAATACCAGGGAGAAATCTGCAGGACCTGAGATAAAGAAGATGGGCTCCTCAGGAAATGATTCTGCCTATTTGGTTGTATCTTTGAATAATAGACCTAAGCTCTGCCTTAAGATCAACGGAAAAGAGTTTGAAGGCATCCTTGATACCGGAGCAGATAAAAGTATAATTTCTACACATTGGTGGCCCAAAGCATGGCCCACCACAGAGTCATCTCATTCATTACAGGGCCTAGGATATCAATCATGTCCCACTATAAGCTCCGTTGCCTTGACGTGGGAATCCTCTGAAGGACAGCAAGGGAAATTCATACCTTATGTGCTCCCACTCCCGGTTAACCTCTGGGGAAGGGATATTATGCAGCATTTGGGCCTTATTTTGTCCAATGAAAACACCCCATCAGGAGGGTATTCAGCTAAAGCAAAAAATATCATGGCAAAGATGGGTTATAAAGAAGGAAAAGGGTTAGGACATCAAGAACAGGGAAGGATAGAGCCCATCTCACCTAATGGAAACCAAGACAGACAGGGTCTGGGTTTTCCTTAGCGGCCATTGGGGCAGCACGACCCATACCATGGAAAACAGGGGACCCAGTGTGGGTTCCTCAATGGCACCTATCCTCTGAAAAACTAGAAGCTGTGATTCAACTGGTAGAGGAACAATTAAAACTAGGCCATATTGAACCCTCTACCTCACCTTGGAATACTCCAATTTTTGTAATTAAGAAAAAGTCAGGAAAGTGGAGACTGCTCCATGACCTCAGAGCCATTAATGAGCAAATGAACTTATTTGGCCCAGTACAGAGGGGTCTCCCTGTACTTTCCGCCTTACCACGTGGCTGGAATTTAATTATTATAGATATTAAAGATTGTTTCTTTTCTATACCTTTGTGTCCAAGGGATAGGCCCAGATTTGCCTTTACCATCCCCTCTATTAATCACATGGAACCTGATAAGAGGTATCAATGGAAGGTCTTACCACAGGAAATGTCCAATAGTCCTACTATGTGTCAACTTTATGTACAAGAAGCTCTTTTGCCAGTGAGGGAACAATTCCCCTCTTTAATTTTGCTCCTTTACATGGATGACATCCTCCTGTGCCATAAAGACCTTACCATGCTACAAAAGGCATATCCTTTTCTACTTAAAACTTTAAGTCGGTGGGGTTTACAGATAGCCACAGAAAAGGTCCAAATTTCTGATACAGGACAATTCTTGGGCTCTGTGGTGTCCCCAGATAAGATTGTGCCCCAAAAGGTAGAGATAAGAAGAGATCACCTCCATACCTTAAATGATTTTCAAAAGCTGTTGGGAGATATTAATTGGCTTAGACCTTTTTTAAAGATTCCTTCCGCTGAGTTAAGGCCTTTGTTTAGTATTTTAGAAGGAGATCCTCATATCTCCTCCCCTAGGACTCTTACTCTAGCTGCTAACCAGGCCTTACAAAAAGTGGAAAAGGCCTTACAGAATGCACAATTACAACGTATTGAGGATTCGCAACCTTTCCGTTTGTGTGTCTTTAAGACAGCACAATTGCCAACTGCAGTTTTGTGGCAGAATGGGCCATTGTTGTGGATCCATCCAAACGTATCCCCAGCTAAAATAATAGATTGGTATCCTGATGCAATTGCACAGCTTGCCCTTAAAGGTCTAAAAGCAGCAATCACCCACTTTGGGCAAAGTCCATATCTTTTAATTGTACCTTATACCGCTGCACAGGTTCAAACCTTGGCAGCCGCATCTAATGATTGGGCAGTTTTAGTTACCTCCTTTTCAGGAAAAATAGATAACCATTATCCAAAACATCCAATCTTACAGTTTGCCCAAAATCAATCTGTTGTGTTTCCACAAATAACAGTAAGAAACCCACTTAAAAATGGGATTGTGGTATATACTGATGGATCAAAAACTGGCATAGGTGCCTATGTGGCTAATGGTAAAGTGGTATCCAAACAATATAATGGAAATTCACCTCAAGTGGTAGAATGTTTAGTGGTCTTAGAAGTTTTAAAAACCTTTTTAGAACCCCTTAATATTGTGTCAGATTTCTGTTATGTGGTTAATGCAGTAAATCTTTTAGAAGTGGCTGGAGTGATTAAGCCTTCCAGTAGAGTTGCCAATATTTTTCAGCAGATACAATTAGTTTTGTTATCTAGAAGATCTCCTGTTTATATTACTCATGTTAGAGCCCATTCAGGCCTACCTGGCCCCATGGCTCTGGAAAATGATTTGGCAGATAAGGCCACTAAAGTGGTGGCTGCTGCCCTATCATCCCCGGTAGAGGCTGCAAGAAATTTTCATAACAATTTTCATGTGACGGCTGAAACATTACGCAGTCGTTTCTCCTTGACAAGAAAAGAAGCCCGTGACATTGTTACTCAATGTCAAAGCTGCTGTGAGTTCTTGCCAGTTCCTCATGTGGGAATTAACCCACGCGGTATTCGACCTCTACAGGTCTGGCAAATGGATGTTACACATGTTTCTTCCTTTGGAAAACTTCAATATCTCCATGTGTCCATTGACACATGTTCTGGCATCATGTTTGCTTCTCCGTTAACCGGAGAAAAAGCCTCACATGTGATTCAACATTGCCTTGAGGCATAGAGTGCTTGGGGGAAACCCAAACTCCTTAAGACTGATAATGGACCAGCTTATACGTCTCAAAAATTCCAACAGTTCTGCCGTCAGATGGACGTGACCCACCTGACTGGACTTCCATACAACCCTCAAGGACAGGGTATTGTTGAGCGTGCGCATCGCACCCTCAAAGCCTATCTTATAAAACAGAAGAGGGGAACTTTTGAAGAGACTGTACCCCGAGCACCAAGAGTGTCGGTGTCTATGGCACTCTTTACACTCAATTTTTTAAATATTGATGTTCATGGCCATACTGCGGCTGAACGTCATTGTTCAGAGCCAGATAGGCCCAATGAGATGGTTAAATGGAAAAATGTCCTTGATAATAAATGGTATGGCCCGGATCCTATTTTGATAAGATCCAGGGGAGCTATCTGTGTTTTCCCACAGAATGAAGACAACCCATTTTGGTTACCAGAAAGACTCACCCGAAAAATCCAGACTGACCAAGGAAATACTAATGTCCCTCGTCTTGGTGATGTCCAGGGCGTCAATAATAAAAAGAGAGCAGCGTTGGGGGATAATGTCGACATTTCCACTCCCAATGATGGTGATGTATAATGCTCAAGTATTCTCCTGCTTTTTTACCACTAACTAGGAACTGGGTTTGGCCTTGATTCAGACAGCCTTGGCTCTGTCTGGACAGGTCCAGACGACTGACACCATTAACACTTTGTCAGCCTCAGTGACTACAGTCATAGATGAACAGGCCTCAGCTAATGTCAAGATACAGAGAGGTCTCATGCTGGTTAATCAACTCATAGATCTTGTCCAGATACAACTAGATGTATTATGACAAATAACTCAGCTGGGATGTGAACAAAAGTTTCCGGGATTGTGTGTTATTTCCATTCAGTATGTTAAATTTACTAGGGCAGCTAATTTGTCAAAAAGTCTTTTTCAGTATATGTTACAGAATTAGATGGCTAAATTTGAACAGATCCTTCGGGAATTGAGACTTCAGGTCAACTCCACGCGCTTGGACCTGTCGCTGACCAAAGGATTACCCAATTGGATCTCCTCAGCATTTTCCTTCTTTAAAAAATGGGTGGGATTAATATTATTTGGAGATACACTTTGCTGTGGATTAGTGTTGCTTCTTTGATTGGTCTGTAAGCTTAAGGCCCAAACTAGGAGAGACAAGGTGGTTATTGCCCAGGCGCTTGCAGCTCTAGAACATGGTGCTCCCCCTGATATATGGTTATCTATGCTTAGGCAATAGGTCGCTGGCCACTCAGCTCTTACATCCCACGAGGCTAGTCTCATTGCACGGGATAGAGTGAGTGTGCTTCAGCAGCCCGAGAGAGTTACACGGCTAAGCACTGCAATGGAAAGGCTCTGCGGCATATATGAGCCTATTCTAGGGAGACATGTCATCTTTCATGAAGGTTCAGTGTCCTAGTTCCCTTCCCCCAGGCAAAACGACACGGGAACAGGTCAGGGTTGCTCTGGGTAAAAGCCTGTGAGCCTAAGAGCTAATCCTGTACATGGCTCCTTTACCTACACACTGGGGATTTGACCTCTATCTCCACTCTCATTAATATGGGTGGCCTATTTGCTCTTATTAAAAGAAAAGGGGGAGATGTTGGGAGCCGCGCCCACATTCGCCGTTACAAGATGGCGCTGACAGCTGTGTTCTAAGTGGTAAACAAATAATCTGCGCATGTGCCGAGGGTGGTTCTTCACTCCATGTGCTCTGCCTTCCCCGTGACGTCAACTCGGCCGATGGGCTGCAGCCAATCAGGGAGTGACACGTCCTAGGCGAAGGAGAATTCTCTTTAATAGGGACGGGGTTTCGTTTTCTCTTTCTCTTGCTTCTTGCTCTCTTGCTTCTTGCACTCTGCTCCTGAAGATGTAAGCAATAAAGCTTTGCCGCAGAAGATTCTGGTCTGTGGTGTTCTTCCTGGCCGGTCGTGAGAACGCGTCTAATAACAGATGACCACCAAGAATAGAATTGGAGTGGCTCAACCTGAGCTTAGAGTGATACAGAGAGCAGAGCTAGAGAAGTGACCCAAGCCCTTTGTAGGTACCCAGAAGATCAAGTATGAATCCCAGACATTGGAACAAGAAACTGTAAAGTTGAAGTTGCCTTGGATATGCAAAGTTGTTAGAGATGTCAGTGCCATGGGATGCCTGCCAAGGAAAGCTGCTACATTACAAGGGAATGTAATCATCCTCAGAGAATGAAGTTTGTTGCTGTTGAATGCCAGATCTGCCAACAGCATGCAACAGTATGAAAGACATTGGAGATCTAAAGAGCACTTGGACATGGGACATGGAGATGTGGTGTTTGGAGTTTGACCAGTTGGTTTTTGATCTTGCTTTAGTCCAGTATTTCCTTGCTATGAAAATTTTAAGGGCAATATATCCTTCGCCATGAGATGTTGGAGATATGTAATCTACTTTTTTGATTTTGATTTTATAAGAGATTACAGTTAAGCAATTTGATGACTCTTAGGATAAACTTTGATCTTTGGATTTTTTAACATTTTTGATGGCATGATAGTCTATGAGGAATTTGAAGTTAGACTAAATGTATTTTGGATTATGCTATGGTATGTCCCCCATAGATTCATGTGTTTGAAAAAGCCTGGCCAGGGAGGAGAATGTGGTGTATTGCATATGCTTGGCCTAGGTAGTGGCTCTATGAGGAAACATGGCCTTCTTGGCATAGGTGTGGACTTCTTGGAGTGGGTGAGGCCTTGTTAGAGGAAGTGTGCCACTGTGGGAGTGGGCTTTGAGACTGTCCTCCTAGCCACATAATAGTCAGTGTTTTCCTGTTGCCTTCAAATAAGGTGTAGAAGTCTCAGCTACTCCAGTGCTATGCCTGTCAGGAAGCTGCCATGTTCCTGCTTGATGATCATGCACTGAACCTCTGAACCTATAAGCCAGCCCCAATTAACTGTTGTCCTTTATAAGAATTTCCTTGGTTATGGTGTCTCTTAATAGCAATGGAAATCCTAACACACACACACACACACACACACACACACACACACACAGAGAGAGAGAGAGAGAGAGAGAGAGAGAGAGAGAGAGAGAGAGAGAGACTCAGGAACATCACATAAGAGCTGGAGGATGTGAAGGATGTGAAGGAGTGCTGAGAAAATTTCTCCCTGTACAAGACCAATGCAAGATAGGACCCCAACATTTTATCACTGATAGGGGAAGAATGCATAAG
Source organism: Mus musculus (assembly GCF_000001635.26). Taxonomy (NCBI): domain Eukaryota; kingdom Metazoa; phylum Chordata; class Mammalia; order Rodentia; family Muridae; genus Mus; species Mus musculus. The sequence continues at coordinate 65,674,995 of NC_000081.6, forward strand.
GTTCTACTCCTCCCTGATGAGATTTTGGGCAATAACAGTTGTTGAGGGGAGGGGGGGAGTTTCTTCAGTTACTTGGTAAGTCCACTGCTAAGTTGCTCACACACAAATAACTACCCTATCCATGCTCACTCACGCAAGCAACTTTAGTTAAGTGAGTTATCAGAAAGACATTAAAGGAGGACTTACTAGGAAGGAGGAGGAGTTCCTAAGGGTGTGACAGGGAATACAATATAGTATGGAAGATAAATGTAATCAAAATACAATGTATATAAGTATGAAACTGTCAAATGATAAGTAAAATGTTAAAATAACTGGAATACCAATTGTCTATTCACTTCTAATCATGAACGGTGAGGCTTCTGTTTTTCTCCCTCTTACATCTGGTTTAGTTGTGATACTGACTCCTCTCAGCACCCCCACTGCAGGGACTTGCCTCTCCTGTCCCAACCACATGTCCACATGAGTCAAATCACTGACCCAGTTTTCAACCCATGAAACCAATGTAAGCATCATTTAATATTAAGAAACACCAAAATATTTAGAACTATTTGACTTTGTTTTCTCTTTTTTACATATGCTAAATCATATGGTATAATGTCTAATTATCAGGCATGAAAAATAACAAAAGTTTCTTCACGTTTTTAGCAGCTCCAGGACATCAGAACATCTCTGTTCTCTGCCCATGCTCTCTGATCCAATCTAGACAAATTGCCTTCTAGGTCCTTTGTATCCTATCCTGGGCTGTAACCATATCAACCCATGGATTCTGCTTCTCATTATACTAGATCCCTTTTGCTCAACTATTTGCTGCTTTAACCTTTGGTTACTTCCTTATAGGAGGTAATCCTCCTTTCACAGCTTTGAGGGTGGAACTTGAGATTTCATAGACTGAATTTCTTGAAATATTTTCTCCATTTTTTTCCCTCTTAATTGGTAGGGGGTTATTTGTTTTGTTTTGCTGAGTTCAAAATTCTCAATTGACAATGGCTCTCTTTTGGACTTTTTGAAAATATTTCTCACTAGTCTCTGGTGCTGAGGTTGAAAATATTGCTGGCCTGCTGATACTATCGACTGTCTATGGAAATCACCATGGCAATTGGGGCAGGGGTTGTTTTCCTGGGTACTTTTCCATCTAATGTTTGGAAGCTTCTAGGTTTATTTAGTGTTTCCTATCTCATTTAGTGTGCAAATGGACATTGATCATTTCATTTTGTAATTTTGTTTTTAAGTTTTCAATGACATCACTTTTTACTTTATTAATAAAATAAATTTTCCTGTCTCTAAGAGGATGTCCCAATACCCCACAGCCCCTACACATCCTGCCAGGCCTCCCCATTTCTGGGAGCCTCAAGTCTTTCAAGGGTTAGGTGAATCTTCTCCCACTGAGGTCAGACCAGGCAGTCCTCTGCTGTATATGCATCAGGGGCCTCAGTCCAGGTAGTGTATGCTGCCTGGTTGGTGACTCAGTGTCGGAGAGATCTTGAGGATCCAGGTTAGTTGAGACTTCTGATCTTATGGGGTCACCCTCCTCCTCAGCTTCTTCCAGCATTTCCCTAATTCAACTAAAGTCCCTGACTTCAGTCCACTGGTTGGGTATAAGTATCTGCATCTGTCACAGTCAACTGTTTGTTGGGCCTCTCGTAGGCCAGCCATGCTAGGCTCGTGTCTGCAAGTACACTATAGCATCAGTAATTATGTCAGGCCTTGGAGCCTCCCCTTGAGATAGGTCCCAATTTGGGCCAGTCTTTGGACCTCCTTTCCCTCAGTCTCTTCTCTATTTTTGTCCCTGCAGTTCTTTTAGACAGGGACAATTCTGAGTTAGAGTTTTTGACTGTTAGAGTTTTTGACTCATCCCTCCATGTTATGCCCTGTCTTTCTACTAGAGGTAGATTTTGCAAGTTCCCTCTCGCCACTGTTGGTCATTTCATCTAAGGTCCCTCCCTTTGAGTCATGAGAGTCTCTCCCCTCCCAGATCTCTGGTACATTCAATTATATCCCTTCCCTGTCTTCCTTACAGTCAGTCTCTCATGGCCCCTTCCTCTAATTTCTGCTATGTTTCTCTCTCTCTCTCTCTCTCTCTCTCTCTCTCTCTCTCTCTCTCTCTCTCTCTCTCTCTCTCTCAAATTGATGGATTCTTTTTTATTGTTGCTATAGTCATATTAATGTATAAATATATACACACAACCTGCTAAGTCTATTTAATGTGGCTTCTGTGTATATAATTTCAGAGCTAACTAACTGCCTCATCCCTAGAAGAGACTAACTTTCTCTCTTCTGACTATAGTTTATTGTCTAGGGGGTCCATAAAATTTTACCCATATATGTTGGCATGTCTACTGATATAGACAATAGCACCTTTGTTTAGATTTCAGTTAGGCAGCCATAGGATTGTGTTATCACAGGTGTAGTTTCTCATTCATTTCTAGGAAACACATTTTCTCACAGACTTCCTCATCCTCTGGCTCTTACACTTTTTCTTTTCTCTCTTCCACAATGTTCTGTGAGCCTTAGATACAGGCTGTGTTGTAAATGCATACATTAGAGCTAGGCTCTGCAACCTGTTAATCTCTTCACTATGGTTTATTGTGGTTTTTGTGAATTCGTCTCCAGTAAACATAGATCATTAATTGCTTCTTACATGAACTATGGAAGGTTGAAGTGAGAAAAGATTAATTTCTGAAGTTGAGCACTTAGTATGTGATGCCATGATTTTTTTCTCTAGAACAGTTTATAAACTGAGTTATGACACCTTTTTCTCAAATAATGTTATTTTAAACAAAAAGTACCTCAAATGAGACTTTTTGAGTTACTAGCAGGAAAGCTAGTAACTATTAGACTGCAGAACTATTTTTTATTAGATATTTTCTTCATTTACATGTCAAATGCTATCCAGAAAGTCCCCTATACCCTTCCCCCACCCTGCTCCCCAACCCACCCACTCCCACTTCCTGGCCCTGGCATTCCCCTGTACTGGGGCATATGATCTTCACAAGACCAAGGGCCTCTCCTCCCATTGATGGCTAAAACTAGGCCATCTTCAACTGCAGAACTATTAAGCTGAAGAAGATTTGGTTAATACTGCTAGAAAGTGTCTTTTATACCACCAGGTATGCATGCATCATGAATAGGGATTATATTGTCAAATATTGAATCATATCTGGCACTGTAACTGCATAACAAATAGGAAATGCAGATGGGATGTCACATTCTTTCAAGTATAAGGTTGCATTTGATTCTCATGACCTTATGAGATATGTTTTAATTTTATTTTTACAGGGAAAAGGTTAGGCTCAGGAAGAGAGAAGTATGCGAATGCCATCTTATTATAGGGATAGAGTAGCAGGAGTGAAGTTTGAACTTCTGATTCCAAATGTTCAGAACTTTAGGCACTAGATAGAGAAGTTCATGCAGAGAGGATACTTCTTTGCACGTGAAGAGGGCCAACACTATGAGAAAATTCAACGCACACACACAAATGGGTTCTGCCACCAATTCAGAATGCATCCAAAGGGCTCTTCCGGTGTCGCTCAGACAAAATTCAGCCACAAACACGGGCACTGGGAATGTGATCTGACTCAGCTAACGTCATTCAGTAACTATGTACCTTGGCAAGAACAAGAATATGTTCCTTGGCTCTTAAATTTACTGCTTCATTCTGTTTAATTTTTTTTCTCATTATATTGTAATTTTTTAAATAGCAGCCAGAATGTAATTACCTGTGTAACCTTGCACAAAGATCCACCACTGAGCCAGCAGAAGAATAATGATATTTGCCTACCTAACATAATGAAGCAAAAAGTGTTTCTAAAGATGAAGGAAAAGGGTAGGTAATAGTGTTGTTAAATGTTAGGTGGATAGAAAGATAAAAGTAAAAAGGTTATAGATGATATAGATGGTTGATTGATACCTAGATGATAGCAAGATAGATAGATTGTTGATTGATTGGCAATTATATAGAAGTGAAGGTGGGAATCTGACATTTGGTGCCCTCCCTTTGGTATGAATGTTGAAAATGTCATCATGGTTGTAATGGTATCAGCAGGAAGGGCCTTTGGGAGATGAATTGCCTGATCTCTTTTTTTAAAGGGACCTTGGAAAGGTGCCTTGCCTTTTCTACTATGTGAGGCTTGCAGCAATAAGGCATCATCCAAGAACAAGAGAGAAACCTCACCTCACACTGAATTTGACAGTAACTAGATCTTGGACTTCTCAGTAGGTAAAACTGTGAGAAATTATTTTCTTTTTCATTTAAGATGCCCATTTAGGTCATTTTGCTATAAGAGCTTAAATGAATTAAGGCAAAGGAGCAGAAGGAAGATGGAGTGAGAAGAGCAAATCAGTTTTCTACACACATACACAACATGCACACATACACATGCACACTTGCACACACACACATGCACATACACACACACACATACACACGTGCACACATACACACACACATGCACACACACACATGCACATACACACGTGCACACACACACATGCACACATACACACACATTTTATTTTTGCTTCCCCTAAATAACTAATACTAGTCTGTCAAGGGAGCTGCTGGTATCTGATATGACCATATTTACAGCATCGTGACCTGGATATTATGTAAACCAAAGAGGTCATGATGCTAAATCTACTCAGAGTATTGACATGCTGCCAAATTAAAACACATAGAGTATCATAACTTCTCACCTCTTCCACCGCCTTTGCATGCTGGAAGAAAACACTGGCTGTGGGTGCATGCACATTGTTTGTGCTTTTCTTGAATAACTTCCCTTAACTGCAGGGAGTGACTACATGTTTCAGGAAGTTCCTGGTACCTGTAAGCTGCCTTGATCCCATTTGGTCCTTCAGGAGCTTAGCAGAACTCTGACTCAACTCCCCAAGAATTAGTATATGAATTCTGCATTTCTTTACTTTGGTTTCCCTTGGACATAATCTTACCAAATTCTTTGAGCTATTTAATGTTTATTTCATCATTTATTCATTTCTGAATTACAGATATAGTTAGATCAGCTTTCTTTAACTTAATTTTCATGACTTCGTTTCATACTATTTGTCTCATTCCTGGTGAAATAATTGCTCATACATTCTTTTAATTTGCTTTAAATGGCATCTTGTCTTCCTCAATAACTATAAGAATGGTTTATTTTTAAACATCAATAAAATAACATGTAAAGTGTGCCCAAATAGCATTACTTTATGAACTTCCAAATTATCTTAGGATTATGGTCACATGTAGAAACTGACATGTAACAAGATATTAAAACTTAATTTTAATGTATAAATATGGCTACTGGGTATTCCAAGAAGACATACTGAGACAGAGTTAGAAATATAAGAAGTTTATTAAAATGAACACTTGTAAAATATTAAAGAGGTAGAGAGAACGGTGTGGGAGGCAGAGTGCTAGAATTCCTGATAGAAACCTAATAGTCTCAAGACAGACATGGAAGTTTCCCAGCAAAGGAAAGGCTCCACTTCATATGTCATGGGCTGTGGCTGCCTACAAAGAAGGTAGCCTTGGCTGCATTGCTAATACAGATAGACGCTAAGCACACTGGCAGTATTTTGGATTTTTGTCTTGTTTTGTTTTGTTGTTTTTGTTTTGGTTTGGTTTGGTTTTGGTTTGGGGGGATTTGGTTTTTGCTTTTGTTTTTGTTTTGGTGTTTGTTTTTTTTGGTTTTTCAAGATAGGGTTTCTCTGTGTAGCCTTGGCTGTCCTGGAACTCAGCAGCAACATGCAGGGCATGGCATGGCATATGAAATCAGGTATGATTTACAACACAGATGGCCCTCCACAGCTGTAGATTCCACACCTGCAAGCTTATCCAAACTCAAATGAACAATGTGCCAAAGGGAAAACTTTCCTTTGCATGATGTATGTGAAGATTAACAGGCTCTCTTACCATTCAATAAACAATACAATGAAACATCCGACATCTGGGATTTTGAAGGGACATTCATTCCATGATCCCTCACGTGCATAGTCACTCTGAGTATAACCCCGGGGTAGTGGTTTCCATGAGCATAGGGTCTGGAATCCAGGCAAAGGGAAATACCTGCACCTCTAATACCTGCAGAATCTAGATACACTCACAGGTAGAGCATGTGGGCCTTAATACTATATAGCCTCCATAAGGTTCCCTAAGTACAGTGAAGGCCCAAATAGTCTTTCTTTAGAACTAGCAGTTTGAAAGTTACATTAATGAGGAATTACATTTTTTCTCTAAAACAATAGAAAAAAATAAATCCCTTAGCAAGAGCCCTGAGAAAGCTTATTACTTTCAGAAAAAAAAAATATTTTTCTTTCCTCTTCAATGCTCAGTGAAGATTAAAATCAAAAGAAAAATTGCACATCATTGCTTTTTTATGTGAATGTACAAAAAAAAATCTGTGAAGATCCCATTTAAAAAGTCAATAAAGTTTCTGGAAGATTTGTATAATCTGAAGTTGCCTGGTGTAGACTCACCATTTGCATGGGGTGGGGCCTGCAGAATTACTAATTAAATAAATCAGTACAGAAGCATCAAGTCTGCAGGGTCAGAGGAGGGACATGAGAGACTCAGAAAACTCAGGGGAAAAAAATGCTGTATGTTGTAGAGAAAATATCTTTTGTATTGTATGGATGCATCAGCTGTCAATTTAGAAGCTTATGGCCCGTGACTTGGTCAGGAAATGGAACAGGGGATAACTGGGAGGAGAAAGAATTCGAGGACAGAGCCAGGCACAGGAAGATCTGCCCCAGAAAATGTGAGGAGACAGATGCATGATACCTGAGCGCAGAATAATGTAGATTAAAATAAATGGATTATTTTAAGTTATGATTCTATAGCCTAGCTATATAGCCAAGGTATTTGTATATGTATTTTGAGTCTGAGTCTTATTCTGGGAGCATGGGGCTTGAATAACCAAAACCTACCTCTTGCATAATACTGTAGAAAATCAAAGAACTTTTCCCTTGTCTTGATAGTCCAGCCACGCAATGAGTCACTGACTCAGCAGCCAATCAAGTATGTTAACCATTCCTTTCAATATTAATTGACAGCAATTGTTAACATGACAGGGCAAGCAGAAGGGTTGACACATTCGAGTCCATCAACCTGGTAGGTTCCAGAATGCAGACCTAGTTGTACCCATTTTTATTGCTTATTATCCCGAATTTCCTCAGTAATTTAAAGAAAATGGTACTCGACTTCACAATGTCCAGTTGTAATGAGAAGATTGCAGAAAGAGCAGAGGCTTCAAGTTCACCCTTGGCCAGGACTTAAAACCTAGCTTGGCCTTTTCATTGTGATACTGTCAATTTTTTTTAGTACTCTGCTCATTTTCCTCAACTGAAAAATGGAAGAACAAAATGTCATGATGAGAGATTTTGAAGATTTAAAAATAATTTATAAACTATAAAAGTCACTAGTCTAATAAGTGAGTTAATGCTGTCTTGAAAGTGAACTATAAGGTTCTGCATAGGTTTTGAGAATTCTTCTCACTATTGAAAGCCTCTGTTGTAATATCCTAGAGTTGGTCTATTGAACTGTCCTAATATGGCTGCTACGCATAGCTGTGTTCTTCACATCACTGTTCTTCCTCAGGGCTCACTACCAAAGGCTCGTCTCAAAGCCGCAGTGGCTCATTCGTCCATCCTCAGTGTTAAAGCCCAGCTATGGTGAGGAGGAATTTACACACACTTTTATGAACCAAACAGGGAAAGCATCAGCCCATGTCTCCACCTACCCTCTGTCAGGACATGCTTTTCTGATCTTGTCACCTGCTACATTGGGCTCGAACAATTAAATCAGCTGGTGGGGTAACTAAGCAGATTCTTACCCTTCCCTTTTTCATCACCTCTGCTTCTGCAAGTTTTCTCAGAGCCTCTACAACCTGGATTTGTGGTAGGAGCAGTGGACACTCCAACACACACACACCACAAATCTCATTGGTTTGGAGGTAACACTTGGTTCATCTTCAATATAATTGAGATTACCAAAGATTCCTTCATCCCCTCACCATATCCACAGGGTGAGATCATGAGAGGGACAATAGCTGAAGAGGCACCTCAGTTTGAGCCACAACTTAATAAGCTTGAGAAAGATGTCTGCATCCTCGGTCTGTTGGCTCCTTAGTGCCTTATACTTTCCTTTGTTCTCAGGTTTAGATTGTAGCTGCCCATCAGCTTTGCATCCTATGATGCTTGACTCACCTTGAATGCTCCCAGGAAGTGACAGGTGTGTCCAATGGATGCAAAACCTTAAGATGGCAGCAATATCGACATCCCACTAAGGAAACACGAGACGGATGGAAATGGAATGGAACTCACCCAAGAACTCTTGTACTTATTTTGGCCAAAAGTATGAAGTAAATTTTCCTTTTCTTCCAGCTAAACAATATGTTGAGAATTGAGACATATTTGTCTCCACCTCCACACAAAAACCTGACTTCATTTTCTCTTCACAATCACTCTGTGAAGTAATTATTTTTCCTTTTTAACTTTAGTTTTACTTATTCTCTTTATATACCTCTCACTGCCCCCCCCCACTTCCTGGTCATCCCTTCCCACAATCCTTCCCCTATCCTCCCTCCCCTTCTCCTGAGTGGGTGGGGCCTCCTGGGTATTCCCTCCCACAATCCTGGCACTCAAGTCTCTGAAAGGCTAGGTGCCTCCTCTCTCACTGAGGCTAGACAAAGCAGGCCAGCTAGAATATATCCAACTTTCAGGCAACAACTTTTGGAGATAACCCCATTTCAGATGTTCAAATCAAGCTGCACATTTGCTACATATGAGCAGGGAGGCCTCCATCCAGCCCATATATGTTCTTTGGTTGGTTCAGACTCAGAGAAGGTTCCAGGTTAGTGACTGTTAGTCTTCCAGTAGAATTCCTATCCCCTTTTGGGCCCACAATCCTTCCTCCTGTTCTTCCACAAGAGTCCCCAAGCTCCATTACTGCTTGGGGTATCTGCATCTGTCTGAGTCAGCTGAGTTGGTTACTGGTTGGCCATTCCCTCAGTCTCTGCTTCTTCACCCATGCCTGCATTACTTGTAGACAAGACAAATGTTGGGTTGAAAGTTTTGTGTGTGGGTTGGTGTCTATATTGCTAAACTGGGGTTCCTGTCTAGATTCAAGAGGTGGTCTCTTCAGGCTCCATATCCCCTCATAGTGAGTCACAGGTAAGATCACCTCCATTGATTCTTGGGCACTTCCCTCTGTAATGACCTGGAGATGTCACCCAACTCCTTAACCCCCTCAGTTGCAGATTTCCATTCATTTTTATGGCCATCTAGACATCTCTCCTGTCCTTTCCCATACCTGATCCTGAATGTCCAATTCTCCTGCCCATATCCATCTGCCTCTTATGACTATTTTATTTTCCCTTCTAAGTGGGATTCAAGCCTCCTCACTTGGGCCTTCCTTGTTTAGCTTCTTGGGGTCTGTGGAGTATAACATGATACATGTATTTTATGGCTAATATCCACTTATAAGTGAGTACATACCATGTATGTCATTTTAGGACTGGGTTACCTCACTCAAGATGAGATTCTCAATTTCCATCCATTTGCCTGCAAAATTCATGATGTCTTAAATTTTAATTGCTGAGTAGTATTCCATTGTATATATGTACCACATTTTCTTATCCATCCTTCAGTTGAGAGAAACCTATGTTTCTCCAGCTTCTGGCTATTATGAATAAAGCTGCTATGAACAGAGTTGAGCAAGTGTCTTTGTGAGATGTTGGAGCATCTTTTTGATATATGCCCAGGAGTGGTATTAGCTGGGTCTTAAGGTAGAACTAGTCCCAGTTTTCTGAGAAAGAATCAAATTTATTTCAAAAGTGGGTGCAATAGTTTGCACTCTCACCATCAATGTCGGAGTGTTTCCCCTTGCTTCAGATCTTCACCAGCATGTGCTATCTCTTTTATTTTTGCTATTCTGATGGGTATAAGATGGAACCTCATAGTTGTTTTGATAAAGAAATATGATCTGGGATAAATTTGCAACCTGGGTAATCACATATCTCCCGTGCAAAATACAACTTTTCCCATTCTATCTTTTAAATTACTTCTAGCTCCTGATATGCCACCTTAAATATACTTTCAGTTACTTCTCAAAAGCTGCTTTCTTGAGACAACAATGGTAAAGGTACTTCTGCAGGGTCTTGTGCTTATTAGAGTGTGTCACCAATTCCACTACAGAAATCATTGATTTCTTTGAATCTGGAGCTTCATTGTAAAGAGAACCGCGGTAGTGCCTTGTTGGGCACTGCAAAAATTAAATGCAATTCTGAATCTGTAAAGTGTTGTATGAGCCACAAAGCTCTCTATGAAAGTTAAGTACCTGCCTCTTCTTCACTGCCGTGTCTTGTTGCCTATTTTAACCTGTCTGTCTGATCTACATTGTATCTCATAAAGCCTTCATTCTCTTTCATCCTGATCAGTCATTGTATACCGTACATGCACAGCATGTGTGTGTGTGTGTGTGTGTGTGTGTGTGTGTGTGTGTGTGTGCGTGTGTGTAAAGTCTTTGTCTCTAACAAAACTGTAAGGTTTTGGAAGATAGTCAATAGAAAAGAAAATGAGTTTTCTTGTGAATATATAGCCCCTTCAGACTGCTTGAATTCTATCTCCTCTCCCTTGATTTCCTCTCCATGGTCCCAGGTATGTTTTCTGAATTCCAAGGGCACCACAATTAAAACACACACCTCTGAAGATTCAAAGCCAGCATCCACATATGAGCAAGCACCTGTAGCATTTGTCTTTCTTGGTATGGGATACTACAGCCAGAATAATTGTTTCTGGTTCCATCCATTTGACTACAAATTTCATAATTTCTGTAAGTCAGGACACTAGTAAGAGACTATGAGGCTTGTGTTCATGGGAATGTGGAATAAAAAGCATGTGGTATGAAGGAAGAGAGGAAATAATGAGACAGAAAGGGTTAAATGGGGTCAGAAATGGGAGGGCAAAGCACAGAATATGGGAAGTGATATCTAACATTAAACCATTGAAAATCTACTACTCTGGAAAATCTACTACTCTGGAAACTTCCTAAAATATATGCATGTAACTATCCCATAATAAGAACAATGCCTCTCCCAGACACCATATGCTACCAAATAAAAATCCAAATAAAAGTTATGGTTTATTCCTTTTTGAGTTGTTGATCAATAGGGTTCCATAGGAACCGCTCCCCCTAAAAGAAAAGCATTTCAGGTATCTTAGTTTGGAATAGCAATGGAGGAAAACAACAGTCTTACCAGCTCTGAATCCTGTGCATTATAACAACGACTAACCTGGCAAGATGATCCCACTGGTATACAACAATAGCACAGTGTTATGAGAAAAACCATCCATTTTCTTATTGGATTTAAACCCTGTCCACAAGACAGAACACATGTTAGCACTGCTATTGGGGCCCAGAACTTACGTCTGCATTGGCCATAAGCCCCACAGTAATACTTAATACTATTACTCTCCTAAATGAACATAGTATTAAATTGCTTTTGTTCTTACCTTTTATCCACAGATTCAAGCTCCTCTCAATCCTAATCAGTGGAGCTTCCTTTTGTAGTAGATGTCTATTTATACAGAGATTAGCAACAGTACATCCTGTAGAGAAAAATACTGTGAAGTGCTTAGTTCTAAACAGTATATCTATATCACATTCCTTTTCCTCAAGACTCAAGAACCATTGCATGAACAGTGGCAACACACACCTTTAGTTCCAGCACTCAGGAGGCAGAGGCAGATGGATCTCTGAGTTCAAGGTCAGATTGGTCTACAGAGTGGGTTCCAGGACAGCCATGGCTATGTAGAGAAACCCTGTCTTGGAGGAGGAAAAAGTTATTTGAAGAGTAAATAAAAATAAAAATAAAAATAAAAATAAAAGTAAAAATAAAAATAAAAATATAAAGCATTGTAAAGCAAGAAGTGGATGAAGATTGGAAAAGTCAGAAGTAAAAAGATGTCTGCAACAAAATAGGATGTGCGGGATGTGGCAGTGACAAAGCACATAGGCACTCATAGCAACTATGACTGTATGTGCAAGACCTGTACAATATCAATCATACCAAAATTCTAGCACAGGTATAAGAGGTCTCACTAAGTCAGTCTCTGTCTAAGGAACTATTGACCACTGATGTTTTCTGTGGGTGGGTAGCATCAGTTTTCTTCAGGAATGTGACTCCTGAGAAGCTACCCATTCTATAGATGGCCCTACTTGTGTGTGTGTGTGTGTGTGTGTGTGTGTGTGTGTGTGTGTGTATGCATTGCTAGGTGGAGTTGTGAGTTTTTAAAGAGTACATTAAATTGCAAAGAAAAGTGAATGAAGAAAACAGGGAAAACTGGAAGTGAGGAAATAGGAGATTGTTCAAAACACATTATATGCTCATATAAAATTTGCAAGCAAAAAATTAGAAAAGTAAAGAGCTCATGTGCATGTGCATGCAGGGGTGTGTGTGTGTGTGTGTGTGTGTGTGTGTGTGTTTAAGTAGGAGCCAGAAGTCTGTCACTCTCAGCTTTAATTTTGAGACAGAGTTTCTCACTGAACCAGGAAGTAATCAATTATCTACATAAGCCCTCCCCATCATATACACTATGAGCACAAAGCCCTCCCCATCACATACACTATGAGCACATTTCATCACACCCAGCTTTTTTGTGGGTGTTGAAATCCAAACTCAGATTATTGTGCTTGTGTGGCAAGCATTTTAACCATTGAGTCATCACTTCAACCCCTAAAAGTTATACTGTTTTTTGTTTGTTTTGTTGGTTGGTTGATTCTGTTGGTTTGGGTTTTTTCTACTTATATTTATTTACTTTCCATTAGTTTAAAAGCAGGAAATGTACAGCATCCCATAGATTCTATACCCAGTGGTCATTGTTGGGAGATTGCTTCAGAATTTGGCACAAACCATCCCACTGTTTCCATGGGCCAGGTTTATTTTTCTCAAAATCACTCTGGTTTTGTTCGGTTTGCCTCCAGGAGTCACTGTATTGTTTTCTGCTTTGTACACATAAGCACATCCCTTGCTGAAGTAGAACTCAGTTTCATCTCAGGCATAAACACCTTCAATTTTAAGAAGAGCTGTGTGCTCTCTTTGATTCTGGAGACCTGGCTTATAGCCATCAAAAATGGCCTTGTACCACAGCCTTCCAGACATATTGGCTTTTTTTAGAAGTCTTGTTCCCAGCAGGCCTGCACAGGCACCAAGATGTCGGAAAGAGAGATACATTGTTTGTAATCAAAAACTTCTTACAACATAAAAATAAACATGCAGTAAAGATACCTCTCCATTTCTCATGGCGTGTTGATGCCTTGCATATAGTAACCTGTTCAAGCAGCTACAGGCTGAGTCATTATGAAGCATAAATGGAGATATAGAGGAGATATAGAGGCCAAAACATATAAACTTATGTTTCTTCACACCAATATCCTTAATTATTATACTCATCTACATCTCTTGTATAATTTTTGCAAACTGGATATCTCTACTACAAAGTAATGCCTGGACAAACATTTCTTGAATAATGTAAAAACGTAGTATTATTTTCTTTTATTTTTTTTTATAAAGCAAGGAAAAACTCATTCAACAATAGAAAAGACTTATATCTGTAGAATCATTAATTCTTTAAAAACACATATTTACTTTCATGTATTTTTGTGTGCACTTGATCCTCTCTATGTGTACCACATCAGATAAAGTTTCAGGGGAGCCAGAAGAAGGCATTTGATATTTCATAACTAAAATTAGGCTCACTTGTTACCCAGTACGAGTCCTGGGAACCAAACCCAGGTCCTCTTCAGGAGTGGCAAATGTTCTTAGTGGCTGAGCCATATCCCCAGCTCTAGGAATTGTTTCTTATAATAGATTTTCTCAGGAATTTGTAAGATTACAATGACAATCAGTTAACCATATCTGGAACAATACTCTCTCCTGGTGTATAGGTTTCGCTGTTGTTCTCTCTCTCTCTCTCTCTCTCTCTCTCTCTCTCTCTCTCTCTCTAGCTATTCTTAATTTTTTGGACTGAATACTATGGCCATGTGTCTAGATCTAGAGGTGGTCTCGAGGTGGAAGATAATGTAAATATAAACATATGGTCATAAGCCTGAGTAGCCACAAATGAGCACAACTGTCAGATCATAATCAAAAGAAAGATCCAAAATGAATGATGCCTTAGGGAATGTGAGAGAGGCACCTGGGGGAAAAGGCAGACAGCATCTTGTTCCCTGAATTGTTCTTGGATATGATTCTGTGCCTCCTGTGACAAACATTTTTATTCCATTTATGAGACGTGTTTATTCTTGTCAGATGTCAGATCGTTGCTATACAATCTAATCTGGTCAGTGTACCCTGATCTAGCTATAGCCTTCTGCTTTGCTTTCGTGATTTCCTGAATATAATCTATAGTATGTGTCAGGTAATTGTGTTTAAATTGTTCTGTGCTGAGAAAGTTCTAAAAAAGTCTCCTCTATTAGTGCTTAGTATGTGCTTACTGATATTCACATGCTTTTTTCTGATCATTGTTTTCCTGAAATCAAACAACCTTCCTTGGATCATTGGAGGTTTTTTTGTTACATACATATATAAAAGCATAGTGAAGTTAAAATAACGTTGTCTACAGCTTTAGACTAGAAGCTCCCCATTTTTTCCAATCATCAGATCCCAGGCTCAGTAACAATATCTGTATGGGTGGGATGAAGTCAACAACATCTTCCAGAGTTAACATCCCTAATCCTGTATTTTGTAGTCCTAGAACTCGCAGCTACTTGAAGTCCCTCACAGACACCACACTCATCATGTTTCAGAATCGTAGAATCTAACATTCTCCCTGCTTTCCACAGCTCCTTCTGACCTACTTTCCAGGGGAAAGCAAAGGAATCTATTTGTCTTCATCCCTGAACTTGGATATCATTTCTTTCAGAAACACTTCTCTGATTCCTAAAATAACGGTCATCCCCCAGTTGGTATTCTTACAGCAGCTGTATGTCTACATGGGATATATGCAAGACCTTTATACATTAGAAATCTTGAGTACAGGCTTCTGGGGTGTTTGTTTGTTGTTTGTTTGTTTGTTTGTTTGTTTGATCTCTGCATCCCTATGATTGTCAAGTATCTAAAACATAGTAGGCACTCAATCAGCACTTTTTTTTCCCACTGTGCTCTGCATTGGAATTGCTTTATTTTTTATTGGATGTTTCCTTTATTTACATTTCAAATAGTTAATCAGTTCTTACCGGACTTATGACTAGATAGCAGAAGTCCACAGGCAGGAAAATAACAAATGCAAACTATGATCTACAAATGGGGCAAAGAGTTGAGTGTCAGAAGATACAGCGTCAGAATGCTTTTCTACAGTTTAACATAGAGAGGGGCCTACCTTATGCAATGGATATGTCTCAGTGTTCCTTTAAACACATGCACAATAGTTCTATCCTTGCAGTTAACTGGGAATCGCTTAGGGATAATGTCACTCTGAGCAAAGACTGAGTTTGGACATGGGATTCTGTATAGATGTACTGGATCATTCTGAAAAGTGCCCACTACCTGCAATTCAGCTTGTTTCTGGCCTGATAATGACTCTGTGGCCTATTCCTGGAGAAGCGGATTTGGAATAGAATCTGAGCATGGCTGAGTATGGAGTGCCTGAAGCAGAGGGGAAAGCAATGACCCTTCTGGAATTAGACCAAAGCATAGAACTGATCAGCCACCTACGGAGTTATCTGAACTAGCTTCTCTCTCGAGTGAAGAAGCATAGCAGGTACCAATCTTTGGTGAGCTTTTGGTGGTTTTGCGACCACCAACAAAGGGATATCAAAACAGGGAAGCAGGAGTATGGTGGAACGCAGAAGGTTTGCTATTGCACACACAGAGAACAAACACAGTCTCAGTATCTCCCAAGAATACTGTATAGGGAGAAGAATGAATCACATGGGAGTTTTGTAATAGTTTAAAGGAAAGAAGCAAAAAAATATACTATTTTATTAATGTTTTTATTAGCATTTTTCAAAATACAGTTTTTATCCCACTGAGTTTACTTGTGATTGCTTGCATGAATATGAATGAGGAGTATTTACTGAAACACAAACAACTTATTAGTTCATTGTTAAAGGAAATGGTCTTCTCCCTCAGCACCCATTAACCACCTACAGTTCCACAAAAAGGGTGTGGCCTCATGACTTCTTTTTGCATGCATAATAAGATGCTGATGGATACGATCTTTATGCAGATAACAAAAGCTACAATGGGTTAAGAAAACTCTATTTTTTACTGTTATGTTATGTGTTTAGCCAGGGAAATCTTGCTTATGTTTTAAGTGGAACATATTTTTAATAAGCAAAGTTGACTCTATTGAAGGTCAAAATGGAATATTACAATAACACATGATAATTTGAAATGATTCGCTTGGAAACTTGGAGGAAATGATGAAAATCCATGATGAGGCAATTTACAATCCATTCCCATCAAAGAAGAGAAATGATAGCATGTCATTTATGGATCCCTCACTATGTCATGCTGTGACACAAACAAACAAACCAAATATCTCTCCAGAAATCAATTCCTAAGCAGCCATAAGAGCACAGGGTTTTGGGTGAAAAACAGCAGGGCTTTGAGCAAAATCAATAGCATCAAACTAGTCTGTTTTCCTTCTGTGACAGAGTGATGGGAAAATTGAAACACAATATATTTCGACTTTGCTCTTGATTTTCCTCAATGAGAATTTCTTTTCAACAAAGAGGATCATTCACTAGATATTTTTGAATGCTTAGTGTGTATGCTAGCAGGTAATCTGATAACTGTCCTCAATTGTTGAGAGGAGATTAGTGGAGGGACCAAGAGACATATGGGCAAATTACTAATAATCAGGGATAAGAGCACTTAACACAATTAAGAGCAAAACAGTGTAAACCCTGGTAAAGTGTCTGATCCTCTGAAGTTCCTTCAGATATGGAAAGGCTTTGATAATGGCTGGGGAGCTAATAAAAAAGCATGAGACAGACACTTAGAAGAAAAATGAGTCTCATACAATTCACACACAAAAAAAATGCCAAAAGTTACCCTGGAGATAGAAGCCATTTTCCTTCAAGTTCTAATAAGTCAGTTTATATTTAGATTGTTTTCCACCTCCAGACCATAAAGATATGCATTTGCCTCCAAGGAGCTTTCCAAAAGAAAGCTCTATAACCCTAACTACCTGCCACATAAACAAAAGAGAATGGATTCCTTTCAATTAGTAAAACACTTGCAAGAAAAACTAAATATTCAACAGAGACATCTTCTGTGTTAGATTCCTTGGCACTTGGTGACCGTCCTCCAAGGTCCTTTATTTATCATTGTTATAGCCATTGGTAGGTACACATTTGCATCTCCAGAATACTGCCAGGAAAGAATACAAGTGCTGATGGCTTTGTGATGACAGTCATGCCAATATGCCATCTCTGACCCAGAGTGACTTCAATGGCTTTCATATTTGGTCATCTTCCTCCTCTGTTGCAGTTTAAAAGACTATCCCTCCGAGCAGCAGCTGGCCACTTATTAATTACACCATGTTTTATTCATTTTCATAATAATACAAACACAAGGAGGTAGCAGCACCAAATATATCGGAATTGATTAAGCACCAAAATAGAAACCAACCCACTGGATTTGTACCACCCATAATTACTTTACATGCAGACCTCAGCATCCTGCACAGTAAATAGAATTCTATTCTACATGGTAATTCATATATCCAGGATCTATCTAGGCGATTTTCCTCCCTTTTATTAGATGTGTATTAATTTTACAAAATAATAGATTTCAGTAATCAGTGTTGGAAGTTCTGTAGAAGAGAATAAATAAATGGAAAGTTCCATGGGAAATCTGGGTGCTTGCTTAGGAACGGCATGTATCTCCCATGCATGTATTCCTATGTCAAGAGCTTGGCCACGAAACCTTAAGTACTAGGGAACCCTGGAGACAAGGGCATTCTGTGTGCTCTCCTGGAAAATGACACAAATGAAGGTAGACATCTGAAATTACTCCAAACACACTAATGAAGAAAAAGCTAGTGTTGAACATATTTTTTCAATATCGATCAATAAATGTAGAGTCATTGCCCCATAGTATCTTTGAGATAAATAGCAGGCCAATTCCTTATGATAATTTTAGAGTGCATATTAAGAAATACTTATGACAAACATCTGTACCTCTTGACCATAAGAATGTGACAGCTAAGCATTTCTAAGACTTGCAAGGCACTATATAGAACCAGAGAGAGGATGATACTTTGTAGGTGGTAAGAGTCTGTGTCTTACTCATAAGAACTATACTCTGAGAAATAAGCCTTAGCTTATTCTCTCTAATCTATATCTTTTTAAAATGCTAACAAAATTCTCCAGATAACATGGTATTCCATTATATCTAGCAATACTTTTTTCCACAAACTATTCCTCATTGGCCTTTGCTGCAGTAAAATCAAATCAGATTTAGGAGAAAAAATATAAATTTGTGTCATCCAAGAGCAAATATCTACCAAATGGCAGGCCTCACCTAACACTTACATGTAAACCTAATATACAAGGGAGAATGATAGAAAATGGCTAAGGTCATGTTGATTCATTACATCAGGTTTCTTACACAGCTTCACACACTTTTGAGTTAATTTACATGTCTATGTTTATCATTTCATTGTTTATGCATATTTATAGAGTTGGCCTTCTTTATTAAGGTCACCAAAAATGTCACAAAACTTTTTACTGAAATTTAGATGTTATGTAGGTATGGAAAACAGTTTATGGTGAGGCAGTACACCTCAAAAAATAATTTTATATGTTCTCTTATTGCAAAAAAACTGATATCTGCAAGTTAAAGTCATTTGAGCTATCTTCACTTTAGAGAGAACTCAGAATGAAATTTCTGGAAATCTGGCTAAAATAACCAATTTTGAAACAGACTGATAATAAAATGCATAACAGAATGTAACTAAACAGGGACTTTAGAGGTAAAGTTGGGGAGTCTAACACAGAAGGAGCTCAGGTAGCCCATGAGCTAAGTACAGGAAGGAGGCCAAGGTACAGGAAGTTGAAGACAAGAAGGAATTGATGAGGGTGAGACCCAGTAAGTAGAGGACAGAACCATGAAATGTGTCATTTTTAATCTACAGTTATACTCTAAGTTAAGCAGAGCATCACTTCCCTATTGTCATCTCTAAGACTCAGGAAAGAAAGAGAAATACAATAAGAAAAGTGAGAGTAGATTATCCCTGGCAAAGTTGAAACTTCTGGGCAATTCAGTTCTTACTCTATATTTGCTTGAACCACTTCAAGATCATTCTACTAAAACTGGGTTAATGGAAGCCTGCACAATGGTTATTTAAATCTGTTATTTCCTTTTGTGACCTTACTTGTATTGTGAGGTACAGAATTCTGTTTTGAGCCATCAGTATGTATCTTTCTCTTAAATAGTTATACCAACTTTCCATTTTCTGTCTTCCCCACAATCATCAATTGTTCTCCATAACATACCTGCTCTGGAACCTCTCTATGTCAGTGGTATCAGACAACTTAACATCTTATCTGGCATAGTTTCTCGGCCTTTTGGCTAAGATCAACTGCAGCATCTTACCTGGCAGATTGACAGCTGCTATGTTGACTCTATGGTTAACTCAGCCACTGTTTACATGCTATCCTTCTTGTTTCAGCCAACCAATGACCTGCATTTTATTGGACATAATTTGTATGTGAGACAGAACACATAAAGATGAATTCATTTCATATGTATTAATTACTAAGGAAGAGGACAGAATGGAAGATGCTTTGTACTTGTGAATTGATACTTTCAACACTACCCTTATGACATTCATTCCTTTACCATCCTCAATCAGTTATCAGTAAATACCTACCTCATAGACCCTAATAGTTGAGATTGATTTCTTTCTTTTTTAATCTTTCTACTTACCTATTTGTCTTAGTTAGGGTTTTACTGCTGTAAATAGACACCATTACCAAGGCAACTCTTATAATGACATTTAATTGGGACTGGCTTACAAGTTCAAATATTCAGTCCATTATCAAGGCAGGAACATGACAGTGTACAGACAGGCATAGTGCAGGAGAAAGTGAGTGTTCTAGATTTTCATCTGAAGGCTTCTAGGAGAAGACTGGATTCTAGACAGCTAGGATGAGGATCTTAAAGCCCATGCCCACAGTGATGCACCTACTCCAACAGGCCACACAAGTAGTGGTGCCACTCCCTGGGCAGAGCATAAACAAACCAGCACACTATTGATACTTTGCTTTCAAAAGTAAAATTCAGACATAGTGGTTCTCCAGATTGGTTATGGTTTTGTTTTCTGACCTGGCCTCCACTTTCAGAAACCAGCTGAATAAGCCCAAGTCCTACTTTTCTTCTTCATTCATCTTCAGGCAGCTAAAAATTTTCATAAGATAAGGAGCAAAAATGATACGTTAAAACAGGAATTCACAAAATTCAGATCTGTTTTAAATAGTTATCTTAATGTTTTAAATTAGTTTTTAAAGTAACAGATTTACAGATGAGATTTTCAAATATATTTTATTTCAGTTAACTACCCTGATGACACTGAATTCTCTTCTCTCATCTCTCACCTCCTCTCACCCATTCTCCATTGTAACCTTTCACCTCCATAATTTCCCTTCCGCTTTGCTCAACTGTGTCTTGTATCTCCCTTCTGTACAGCTTCCTTTTCTCTAGTCTCTTGAATAATAATTGGCATGTGAAGGAGAGATGTGTAAACCAACAGGATAAAAGTGAGAGTGCTTCCAGAAACTTTTGAGGTTCATGAGGTCCCATTTATTAATTGTTGATCATAGTGCCTGAGCCATTAATGTTCTGTTCTCAATAGGACAAAATGAAATCCTACAGATTAGGAAAAGATCTTCATAAACTCTACATCTAACAGAGGGCCAATATTCAAAATGTATAAAGAACTCAAAGTTGGACACCAACAACCCAAATAACTCAATTTAAAAAATGGGGTGTAAAGCTAAACAGAAAATTCTGAACAGAGGAATCTTGAATGGCTGAGAAACACTTTAAGAACTGTTCAACATCCTTAGTCATCATGAAAATGGAAAATAAAATGATTCTAAGATTCCACCTTATATCAATCAGAATGGGTATGAAATAACTCAAGGGATTAAAAAAAAAACTCAACAGACAGCACATGCAGGTGCAGATGTGGGGCAAGGGAAGCACTCTCATTGCTGGTGAGCATGCAAACTTGTACAACCACCCTTGAAATCAATTTGACAGCTTCTCAGAAAAAAATGGAAATAGTTCTACCTCAAGACCCAGCTATACCACCGCTTGGCATATATCTAAAAGATGATCCACCATCCTACAAAGACACTTGCTTGACTATGTTCATAGCCTTATTTGTAACAGCCAAAAACTGGAGACAGCCTGGATGCTTCTCAACTGAAGAATGGATAAAGAAAATGTGGCTTATCTTCAAAGTAGAATACTTCTCAGCTATTAAAAACAAAGACATCATGAATTTTGCAGACAAATGAATGGAACCAGATAATGTCATCCTGAGTGAAGCAACACAGACCTAAAAGGGTATGCATGGTATGTACTCACTTATAAGTGGATATTAGTCATAAAAGGCAGGATAACCTTGCTACAATATACAGAACCAAAGAAGCCAAATAACAAGGAAGGTGTCCAAGGGAGGATGCTTGAATCCTTCTCAGAAGGGAAAATAAAATGGATATCAAAGGTGGATAAGGGGAAGGAACTGGGTGAGAGTATAGGGTAGTAGGAGAAAATAGAAAAGAGGGAAGAGAGGAAGGGAAGTTGTGTGTAGGGGTATCAGGGGAGACTAAACAGAAACTGGTGGCAGGTTGGGGTACATCCCTAGGACATGCCAGAGATAGATGCTGGAATAGGTGAATGGGATAGGCCCCAGGGTGCAATGGGGTTGACTCTAGCTGAGAATTTTAGCAGTGGGGGATATGGATCTTGTAGTGGCCACTTTCTGTAGCTAGGTAGATTTCCCAGAGGGAGGATAAGAACAGCAACCCACCCACAAAACCTTCAAGTCAAAATATGTCCTGCCTTCAAGATATGCAGAGACAAAGATAGAGCAGAAACAGAGTGAATGGACAAATTACTGGCCAAAATTGAGACCTACCTCACAGGCAAGAACCAATCCTTGCCACTATTAATAATACTCTGTTATGCTTGCAAACAAAAGTCTAGCATAACTGTACTCTCAGAGACTCCATCCAGCAGCCAATGGAAACAGATACAGAGACCCACACCTACACATTAAATCAAGCTTAGGGAGTCTTGTGGGAGACTTGGGAGAAGGATTAGGGGACCTGGAGGGAATAGGAATGCCACAGAAAGACCAACAGAGTCAACTAACCTGAATCCTTAGGGGCTCCCAGAGACTGAATCACCAACCAAAGAGTAAACACGGGTTGGACGTAGGCCCCTTGTCTACATGTAGCATATATACAGCTTGGTCTTCATGCGGTTCTCCCAACAATGAAAGCAAGACTATTCCTGAATCTGCTGCCTGCCTTTGAATCCTGTTCCTCTATGTCTGGCCCCAGTGGGAGAGGATGCACCTAGCCCTGCAGTGACTTGATGTGCCAAAGGGAGGAGGGAGGCAAGGTGACTCCCTTTTTAAGAGAAGAAGGGGAGGGGAATGGAGGGAAGATCTGTGAGGGAGTACTGGGAGGAGAGGGGCTGATATTGGGAATCAAAGTAAATAAATAAATTAGTTAATAAAAATATTTGAAATTAAAAGTGAGAGTGCTTAGAAATGAGCCTTTACCTTCCCTTTCAGTTAGTTTTCGACAAGGATAGCCCACACAACTGAATCTTGGAAGAACGGTATGTTGGGCAAGCAATTCTGACAAGGAGATACCACATTCACAAAGAGGAAAGTGGTATCCCAACCATGCACTCCAACTGAATATGGATCAAATACCTGAACATAGGAGCTAAAACTGGGACTCTCGGGAGAAAACAAAAGGGTAAAGCTTCATAACCTTATATTTTCCAATGATTCTTTTAGATATGACTAGTAATAAATAACAATAACAAATGCATTACACTTTATCAAAAGCAAATCTTTGTGTTTCAAGAGAAAAATCTAGGAAGTAAAAGAATGGAAAGAAACATTTGTAAACCACATACCTAACAAAATGAGGAGAATCTAAAATGCTCCAACAACTCTTAAAACTCAGTTATTCAAAGAAGTTTGACTTAAAAATGGAATGAAAGAGATGGTCAGTAGGCTCAGTGGGTAAATGCGCTTGCCTCTAAGTCTGGCAATCTGAGTTTAATCCCCAAGTCCCATATGGTAGAAGAACTGACTCTGCAAGTTGATCTATCTGTATATCTTTCTATCTATCTCACACAGAGAGAAAGAGAGAGGGGGGAGCATACTATACAAAGCTAGGTCAATTGTTTTCTGTTGTTTGGATTTATATATGTATTCTTTTAAAAGATGAACACTTACCATGATGACATATGGTAGATTCTTTATGACCCATCAGTTGGTGTTTCTCAGTGTCTGTTGCTTATATGGGCTTTACAATGAAAGGGTTCTTTGTGATGCACAAGCAGTTCCTGCCACAGAAAGGTTCACAAGAGGATATAGAGCTCAATTTCTTGGCTCTCAGATGGGTTGGGAAAATGCAGGTTTCCTCCTTGTCCTTGGATGCTTCTTTTAGAACCCAGCCACTATACTGAAAGGCATAGTCACATAGATGACCAGTTGACAGTCTCAACTCGGCAAAGCTGCTGAGTCACACTTGTGAATGAAGATACCTCCAGATGATTCAGCCTTCAGCTGGCTGAGTCACCCAAGTCAGAGATCAGATACCAGAAAGAAGTCAAGTCCATGGCATTCTGTCTGAATTCTTGGAAGTTGGTTTGTATAACCAAATGATTGTTATTATCAAGGGGTATGTTGTCGTCAATGTAATTGTAACTGAGATGCTCTCCATTCTTCAAAGGCATACAGTCAGCCAGACAGCTGGGAAACATGTTTGTAGAAATCAAAGTCTGCAGAAAACAGAAAGAAAGGGGCAAATCCAGAAAGTAACATTTTCTGTAAGTAAAATACAGTCTCCTTAGAGGGTCAGCCCATAATTGTCATGGCAAGAAACATAGAAGCAAGCAGGAAGGCATGGAGCTTAGAGCTTACATCCTGATCTACATGCAGTAGGCAGAGGGAGAGAGACTAGACCTGGTATGGGCTTTTGAAACCTCAAATCCACCCACCTCCAGCAATGCACACTTCTTCAACAAGGCCACACCTACTACAACAAGACCACAATCCTAATTCTTCTCAAACAGTTCTATTCCCAGGTGACAAAGCTCTCAAATGGGGCCATTCTTAGTCAAACCACCACACCTCCAGGAACAAAATTCAAAAACATGGCCTAACACAGATGTCTAGAAGTAAGGAGAAGCAGAAAGCTTGTTACAGATTGTAAGACAAAGGCTTGAGATAATATGGCAGGTGAGTTCAGCCTTCATTGGGGAAGAAACTGAAGGATACTACAGAAGTAATGATTATTGTTCCATATTCAGTTAAGATCAAAAAGATAGGATGTTGTCTATGGAATATCAGTACTCTACAATGGAATCTACCAGATTATGATACCTCTGAGCTGTCTATCTGAGAGACTTTGTTAAGTCTATCCCCCTGCTCTAACACTGGGAGACAGTGAAACACGTGTACTACTGAAGGATTCCCAGCTCCCTGGTTTCAATTCCCACCAATAACTAACTGTGATACCCACTTCCTAACAGTGAATTAGTGAGCCTTATTTAGCATCTTCCAAACTTCATCCACAGTGATAAGAAAAAAATTTTTAATAGTGGCTGCTTTATGAAATGTTTTGTTAGGGCTGTATGAGTTGAGCAGGGTCTGGCACACATTGATTCCTAATATGCTCTATTGACCCAGTCAGTGAACCAAATATAACCATCTAGTTCTTGACAATACTTCCAATGTGTGCTTTCTTTTCGTTCTTTTTTGCTTGTCCTTGTGCAACTCACTCTTTGCTATCACTCTGGTATTCTCCATATATCAAACAGCTCATTGTTACCCATATTGAAAGCAATCGAACACCCCCATCATTGCCTGATAGTGCCATAAGGACCTTCCTAGTTTTGTGCCCCTGTTTCTCTGATTTTCTCTCTGTCCCCTGGGATGACCTCTGTCCCTCTGACCTTACTTCTGATAACTGCATGTCTCTGTCCTAATGTATTTATTTCCTTTCCCAGAAATGTCCTTGGCCTCACTTTCCTCCCTCTACCTCGGTCACTTCTGAGGGACTATGTTTGGAAAGCATACTGCAATCTTAATGAGAACCCACTGGCAGAAATTCTCAGAATTTTTTTTTCTGCCCGATTCTGAAGCAGAACGTGGAAAGGGGGCGATAGAGATAAGCTCAGACACATCAGGAAGACTGCTTCTAATGAGGAGTTCCTTTCTAGGAGCAGTTGAGCTAAATAAACAATCTGCTGCAGGGCCACACTGCCCACTATTTTGTACCTCCACCTCACATCATAGGGCTGTGAAGAAAATGGCTAGTTACTCCTAAAGAACTGCAGTATTATTCTAACCCTCCGGAAGGAAGAAAATAAGGAAGGGTGCAGGCAGCCATTGAGCAAAAGGAATCATGATATTCAAGAAACCTCTAACTGTATAATTATGATGCAAGTGCTTAGCTTGCCTGTGTTTATCTTGACTCCCACCCAAGGAAAGGCACACATAAAAGGACTGTGTACACATACACACACCAGAATGACATGATCACTTGACAAGTTAAATTGTTTTCTGAGTGTTCACTGTCTGCTTTCCTTCCCTCCTGTCATTAAAGCACAGCCCCCTCCCAACCCGAGATGTAGTATTTTGATGACGGTAGTAGTTAAGTGCTTAGCCTAGCAGCAGCATAGATAGCAGATACCCCAAAACTACTGGATGAACAAATAATAAATGATAGGATGGCAGGAAAAAAAAGCATTAAACTTGGGATCAGTAGAAGTTTTACTACTTAACATCACAATCTGAGGTCAAGCTACGAAAGTCCAAGAAACAATTTTGGGATAAAAATGATCTTAGAATAAATGAAGGAATCTCAATGGATGTAGCATGGTCCAGCTCCACACATTCCTGTGGAGAAGTCATCTTTTCCTCCCAGCAGTGTTGGGATCATCTTGCACTGGCTTATCTGGACTGCTTCTACACTTGCTCCATATCTTCATTGTTATCTTTGCTATTGATTGATAATTGACTTCCAGGAATATGCTTTGGAGGACAGAATTTAACGACTAAGATAGAGAAAGGACTCAGGATCATAGTAGAAAGGCAGAAATATACCAGAGTGTACCAAGATGGATCCTTAACAATAATTTTAAAATTCACAAAGGAAAAGGGAGAACGGACAGGAAAAAGGTAGATGTGGTTCTAATCTTCAAAAATCAGACTGTCATCCTGAAAGCAGCAAATATTTATATAACATGGACAATAATGTTGAGAACAACTGATAGCTCCAAGTATGTTAGATCTTCCTGGAAAAGGCCACAGGGACATAATTCATTCCATCAGGGGAGAGAAGGAAATGCTCTCATGTCAGTGAGTCACCTTTGTCTCACCAGGTATATATAATTTCACCAGGGCTCAAGCTAAGGTCTTAGCAATCATAGGATGGTCTTTCTGAATGGATGTCCTCTTGGAAAGGAAACAGTGCCACCCAGTGTTCTGAATCTTACACGTGTTCACCCCATCACATTTTCACAAATTAAAGAAGGTAAGGACTTATTTTTCTTTCTACTGAGGCAGTGGTTCTCAACCTGTGGGTCTCAATCCATCTGGGGGTCAAACAACTTTTTGACAGGGTCACCTAAAACAATTAGAAGAGCACAGACATTTATTATTCATAACAGTCACAAAATTACAGTGATGAAGCACCAACAAAAATACTTTTATGGCCGGGGTCACCACAACATAAGGAACTGTTTTGAAGGGTCCCA
Organism: Mus musculus; assembly: GCF_000001635.26. Lineage (NCBI taxonomy): Eukaryota > Metazoa > Chordata > Mammalia > Rodentia > Muridae > Mus > Mus musculus. The sequence goes on from NC_000081.6 coordinate 65,702,015, forward strand.
ACATTAGGAGGGTAAAAACTACTGTACTAAGGCATATTGCCTATGAAGTACAACCTCTTGACTCATGGCCAAGTAGAATTGAGGAAGTCATTCATTTTATGCTTTGGGAAAATTGGAAATGAAAATCAAGATGAAGTCAATTACACATGGTACAGTAGCCCTGCAGAAACAGCAAGAAAAAGCACCTGACACATAAAACACTTCTCAAAGAGCCTAATTTTGAAGGCTGTCTTTTAAATAAACAAGGGCAAATAGAAGGTATGCACTGAAATCCTAACTATACTAAAGTATAGTTAAAGGGAGTCTGGGGGAAGCTACATAATAGGCCCCACAGTGAAAATGAATATCAAGGTCTGTAGAACCAGAAGGTGGTAAGATTAATTTGACATGTATAATAGGGGAAAATAAGATGCTAGTCAGAATCCTGATTCTGGCTATACTGTTTTCTCAATGTTGGTCTTAAAACAAATTACCGTAAATCTCTCTGTTAGTAATTTCTTACTGCTGTAACAAAATACAAAACATAGCATAACATTTTTAAAAAAATGTGTTTTGAGCCATAGTTTCAGGTCATGGATATTGGTGTCATTGTTTGGGCTATGATGGGCTGGAACATCATGCTATAAGTGTATGGTAGTGCAAATGTGTTCATCTCATGGCTGTCAGGAAACAAAGATAGATAAGAGGAGACCAGAGATGAGAAAACCCCTTCCAGGGCATATCCCATGACCCACTTCCTCCAGTCAGGCTCTGCCTTCTAATAACCTATTCAACTGTAAACTCACCAGTGAATTGATGAAGTTAATGCCCTCATGATTAATCATGTCTTACTAGTGTCAACATATGAAAGCCAAGCTTCCAATGAATGAGCCTTTGGAAGAGTCATTTCATATGTAGCCTGTTTCCTCTACTCAAGTAGAAACGTTGATAATGAGTGAACCACACTGCAAGAAAGATTAAGTTGTATGCCAGAAAGAATCGAACATAATATCTAGATCTTATAAACTCTTCAGGATATGTAGGTCTCTCTATGGAATAACCTTGAGGAATGGGTCACAAGAAGCATGGAGTTTGGAACTAAATTCTAAACAATAAGAGCTTCCCTTTGCTTTGCTGAAGAATTCTCACCCTTTATTAGGCAGGGTAGTGCAGGAGGAAGAGGTAGTAAATGAGGAAGAGAGTGCTTGTCCCTCTAGCCTGAAAGATCAAATGATGCATTCTACAGTAACAATGAATAGTCAAAGGCTGTAACAAGGAGGCCACCCAAACACACACACACACACACACACACACACACACACACAAACAAGCAGAGAGTCGTCCCAACTAACAAACCCCTTGCCATAGGGCTGCAGTTAAAGCCTAGAGTGTCCAAATTGGGGTGGTTTCTTTGCAGACTCAAGAGCTGTGGCTGAAAACAGCAGGTCTGGAAGATACGTGTTAAGTCAGCCCGCAAATTTATTCTTGTAATTCATGAGTGTGATCTGCCATTTTCTGCCTGTAATGGAGTCAGAAGACTTTGTTGCTAGAGAACATTAGGTTTATTATATTCTGATTCTCAGAAATGCTTTCTCCCTGGCTGCAGAGCAGCATATATTTAAATATTTCTCAGCAACAACACTGGAGTTTGCACATTCTTTCAGTCTCGGATCCACTGTCACAGCACCACCTAAGGAGAGAGAAAGCAAATATTACTATGAAAAAGCATCATTCCTCCACACTGCAAAGTGGAAGAAAATACTATGGTCTGCATGCCTCTCCTGCAGCACCATCTCCTGGCCATCAGCAAGCACTTCCCCATGCCTATGCGTTTCCTCAGAATAGGTGTTCTTACCCTAAACAAGCCATTCAAGGAAAATAGAGCTAAGTGCCTTATTAGACACAGGAGTGTCTAAAAGAAGTGGAGGGGGCACACATACAATCTAAATGTCGGGTTTTTTTTTTTTAATTCTATTATGAAGGCAAAGAAAGACATCAGAGCACAGGAGTAAATTTGTGAAATGTCACAGTTAAAAAGATTTCAAAATGTGAAAATAACCACAGAACAACTACTGTAAGCCCAGAACTGCAAGGTGCTGGTGGTACTGCTCTGCCATGGAGGGCACTAGTTGTGCCTTCAAACAGTTAACTTCAAGACAGAGCACTCAAGATTCAGGACAGATGATGGCTAACTGTGGAGTCAAGTTACAAGCTGGGTACTTAAAGACTTAGATGTTGCACTTTCTTAAGGTCTGACGTGAGAGGGTCCAGACCAACAGACAGGGTGCTACCAACAGACAGGACTGTGCAAAGAAATCAGACTGAAGTACTCAGAAGGACATCCTCCATTCCATTAGTCAGATTTTTATCTCTGACAAATACCCTAAAGAAACAATTCAAAAGGGGGGGGGGTTCCTTTTGTTCACCCTTTACAGTCAGTCCATGGCCCGCTGTTTGGGTCTAAAATGGCATTATGGTGATGGAAGTATAGTAGAGCAGAAAGGGTTAACTCGGTGTAGGTGGAAAGTAAAGGAGAGACAAAGAAGCCAGGGACAAGATTTTTGCCCTTCTAAATCACTCCTCAAGGAGTCTGCCCCACATCTAGATTTCACATCCCTCCAAACAAGGGATTGAACTACTAATCTATCAAGTGATTAAAGCACAGATGAAACAGGAGACTTCAAAATCTCATCACTCTCCAAAGACTGCGTCTCTGGACACTGGTGGAATGGAACCAAGCTTCAGCTCATATGCCTTTTAGACATCTCCTACACAAGTCATAATATACATAATGTCCTGAGAACAGTCAGAAGAGTGTGAGATGAGCTTTTAAACAGGCAGAAAAAGGAGGAAGGCTTCGGTTGTAGGGGTTAGTGGATATATTCAGGATATATTGAATGTGAGGCTCATTCAAGAGCTGTCTGGACTCTGGTGAGGTGCTGTCCCCTGCTGAACTGCTTGTACTATATTCACCCTTCTACCACCACCACCTTTGAATGGAACACTGTTTCAGGGTAACTCCAGCAGAGAACACACATGAACAGACACACTTAAGCTGAGTAGAAAGCCTGCCTGTGATTGTATGGGGAACTTGCCTAAATCATACTAGTTCTTTCTCTTTTATGCACAAAAACCATACCATGCTTGGCACACTTCAGTTAGCAAGAATAGTTGATGAGAAGTGAAACTACAGAAGCCAAAAAGCAAGGTTAGTATATCTAAAAACTTACCTGAGTCCTGGAACTATGGACTAGGTCTTCAAAAAATTAGCACTTTGTTTTGTTTTTGGCAGGTGTTGGGACCTATGTGCTGGGTTCTAAGACCGGAATGGTGCCCCCAACCTGGTGTCAGTTGTGCTAAGGTCTGGGCGCCTGTTATATAATGATGGCTAACCTGATCCAGCTTAACCTATCTGATTCTAGGATGCAGACCAGAGTTCCCACAGTCTCTGCACAGGAAGAAAAAAACTGAATGAAAGGCTACATTGAGTAATAGTAACAGAACAGTATCACATTTTTCTGGAGAGTTTTGTGAATTTGACACAAGATAGAATCACCTGGGAAGAGAAAACCTAACTTGGCAGGGGGTGGGGAGTCTTTATTAACTTGCTCTCTATATAGGTCTGTACTACACTTTCATAATGACTGATACGGAAAGGATCCAGTCCAAGGAGGAGGTGGTGCCAACCTGCGTAGATGGTCCTGGATTATATAAGAAAGCAAGCTGAAAACAAAACAAAACAAAAAACCTTACCAATACAGATGCAGATACACACACACAACTATCAGACTGAGCCCAGGGACCCCAGTGGAAGAGCTAGGGGAAGGACTGAAGGAGCTTAAAGGGATTGCAACCCAATAAGAAGAACATGATCAACTAACTGGACCACTCAGAGCTCCCAGGAACTAAACCACCAACCAAAAAGTATAAATGGAGGAATCCATGGCTCCGGATACATATATATAGTAGAGGATGACATTATCTGATATCAATGGGAGGGGATGCTCTTGGTCCTGTGCAGGCTCGATGCCCCAGCGTAAGGGGGATGCTAGAATGGTGAGGTGGGAGAGGTTAAGTGGATGGAGGAGCACCTTCATAGAGGCAAAGGGGGAATAGGAGAAGGAGGATGGGATAGGGGGGTTGTGGAAGGGAAACTGGGAAAGGGGATGTCATTTGAAATCTAAATGAATAAAATTAGTAATAAAGGAAGGAAGGAAAAAAGGAAGGAAGGAAGGAAGGAAGGAAGGAAGGAAGGAAGGAAGGAAGGAAGGAAGGAAGGAAACTGAGCAAGCCACAAGGAGCAAGCCTATAAACAACATTCTTCCAAGATTCTGCATTGGTTCCTGCTTCCCGATAGGAGCCTTGAGTTCCTTCCCTCTCTTTCCTCGGTGGTAGATTATAACCTTACAGTTATAAGAGGAAGTAAAGCTTTTTTTTTTCTCGCCAAAAAGTCATGAGTGTTTTATCCCAAAAGAAAACACACTAGGACATCCATCAACCAATTTCTACCCTTGAACTAAGGGAAGACCAGCTGTCATTTTGGAAGAGCTATGCTATGCTACTGAAATTCCACTAGTAACCTCTTTCCCAAAGGGAACCCATGGTCCTTTATTGGGGTAACTACATACTGAAGTAAAGGCAATCATCAGATGGAGGGAAGCTACTAGATATTGGCTATGAGCTGATACCAATTCTGGGAAACCCTAATAAAGACCTTAGCCCTCAGGTTAAAGTCCGGACTTATGGAGATCAGCTGACCAGTGACGTTTCAGCTCCAGTCTGACCCATAGTAGGTCTAGTAAGCACAGTGGGTTCCAAATTGATCCTGTAGTTATCTCCCAAGTCCCAGAATGCACAAATAGGGTAGAAATTCTTATCATTTTTTCTGGGGTCTAATTTTCTATTGACTAATCACCTCCTTTTTTCTTCCCACCTAGTCTCCCTGGCTTTGTTACTTCAAAGTGATTCAAGCTTAATACTCAGAACCTTTGTATGGGTTGTTCCCCAGCACGGGTTCCCCTCATCTAACAAACCTTCCTTCCTTATATTGCTTTTTTGTCACATCAAGAAGAAAGACCTTTGGGATAGCATTGAAAATGTAAACGAGGAAAATACCTAAAAGAAAAAAAAAAAGAATATCCCAGCTTAGAGGGAAAAAAAAAGAAGAAAGATAAGTTACCTCCTTTGGAATTTGTGGTGGTTTGTATACGTTTGGCCCAGGGAGTGGCACTATTAAGAGGTGTAGCCTTGTTGGAATAGGTGTGTCACTGTGGGTGTGGTCTTTAAGACCCTCAACCTAGTTGCCTGGAAGTCAGAATTCTGCTAACAGCCTTCAGACGAAGATGTAGATCTCTCACCTCCACCCGCACCATGCATGCTTGGATGGGGCCATGTTCCGGCCTTGATGATAATGGGCCAAACCTCTGAACCTGTAAGCCAGCCCCAATTAAATGTTGTCTTCTATAAGACTTGCCTTGGTGGGCTGGGCAGTGGTGGCGCATGCCTGTAATCCCAGCACTTAGGAGGCAGAGGCAGGCAGATTTCTGAGTTTGAGGCCAGCCTGGTCTACAGAGTGAGTTCCAGGACAGCCAGGACTGCACAGAGAAACCCTATCTTGAAAAAACAAAAAACAAAAAACAAAAAAACAAAAACAACAACAACAACAACAAAAGACTTGCCTTGGTGATGGTGTCTGTTCGCAGCAGTAAAATTCTAACTAAAACATAGTTTGCCTAAATGTCTACTTTTTTTCTTTTGTTTTTATTCTTTGGGAATTTCATAGATGTGCTCAATGCATATTAATTGTCCCTGCCCCCACCTCTTCCCTCCAACTCTCTCTGTCTTTAACCCCAATGTAGCTCTCTCCCTTCTTAAGTTCTTTTCTGACTGTTAAGCTATAAATTAAAACACTGTGCATTATAGGATTCTCTACCCTTCATTTCCATTTCATCTTTCTTCACAGAATGTAGGGTCATCCAACATTCTGCCTGTTTTCATTATGCATTTTGGTTCTTGTCTGCTTTTGTCTCTACAGAACGTGTCACTGACACTGTATAATATTTCAATTAATTAACTAGCTAAAGGAGAAAATATATGTACTCTAAGGAATCCCAAAGACTGGGTCCTAGGTTCTGGAAGCTATTTTGGTTCTTAGTTCCAGACTCTTCATGACATCTACCTACCATTGAGCTATGTGTGATGATTTGAATGAACCCCCTCCCACATTGTCTCAGAGACAGTGTCATTATTGGAGGTGTGGCCCTATTGGAGTTATTGTACCACTGAGTAGGTGTGCTTTGAAGTTTTAGCTGAAGCCGGGCCAAGGGTGCCTCTCTCTTCCTGCTGCCTGGAGATCCAGACATAGAACTCTCAGCAGCACTCCAATACCATGTACCAGCATGATTCTTAACATAGTGATAATGCACTGAACTTCTGAACTGTAAGCCAACCCCAACTGAATGCTTTCTGTGATCATGGTATCTCTTCACAGCATTTGGCAGAATTTGGCACCAGGGACTGGAGTATTGCTGTGGTAGACCTGATTATACTTTTGTTTGGAGAAATATAGATTTTGAAACTCCAGATAAGAAAAACAAGATGATTTGAGTGAGGCTTAAAGGGCCATACTAATAGAATCATGGAAGACATCAGTGGTGAGGGGGCTAAACTCAAGAGGTTTCAGAGGAGAAGAATATTAATATGTGGCCTAGATGTCATCCTTGTGATATTTTGGTGAAGAATATGGCTGCTTTCTGCCTTTGTCTAAAATATTCACCTGATACAAAATTGAAGGGTGGTGGATTAACAGCTTAAGCAGAGGACATTTCAAAACAACCTAACACTATTTTGTGTGGCTATTAGTGGCCAGTCTTATGCAGATCTATAATAAAAAAGAGCAGCTGAATTAAGAATAATACCAAATTAAGTGTGAACAGATTACAGAAAAGCTTGATGCTAACGGGAATAAAGAGAGCTGCGACATCAGTGCAAGACCTCACCCAGCTAAGCTTCCAATTTTAAAAAAAAAAAAACAAAGAAAGAAAGAAAGAAAGAAAGAAAGAAAGAAAGAAAGAAAGAAAGAAAGAAAGAAAGAAAGAAACTAAAGGAAAGGCTAGGGCCAGGTGTAGTGGTGCACACCTTTAAAAACAAAATAACTTTTTATTGGTTCTTGTGAATTTTATATTATGTACCCCAATCTTCCCCTCCTCTGGTACCCATCCTCCACCCTTGCAACCTCCACCAAAACAGAGAAGGGGAAAAAATCTCATTGTGGAAGCTGTAGTGTGTCACAGTGTGTCCCACAATGTACCCTTTTGTCCACATTTCTTTGCTTCCAAATATCCATTGCAATTACTTCCTGGTCTGTTAAGAGGCCTCTGGCTTATGCTACTCTGTCAATAATGGAACCTCACTTGGACTCCTCTCAGATATTCTGTTGTTGCCCTGTGCCATGGATATCCTATAGTTTTGGATCCCTTCCATACACTTCAGCAGCTCATCAATGGGAGAGATAGTGGGTCAATTCAAAGGCTTGGGTCTGGGCCTGAGAAGTATCTGAAATGATCTCTCATGCTCTCATGCCTCTGGGACCAGCTTACCAGCAACTCCACAACTAGGGCCAAATCTACCCAGCTGCACAGGCAAAGTGCAGGGCCCACTCTCCCAAGTGTTGCAGCTGGTGACACTCTCCCATCCTCATGACCTAGAAGCACCTTCCCTATATGCCATAAATGATAGATAGTGAGGGACAAAGGAAGACAGGAGAGTATCACTCTCTTGTCCAGTGGTACACACGTTTAACCCTAATACTTATAATGCCTAGAGGCTGGCCAACCTCTGAGTTCAAGGCCAGTCTAATCTACAGAGCAAGTTTTAGAAGACCCAAATTTAGGCAGTAAAGGTAACCATAGAAAACAAAAAGCTGGTGAAGATGTAGTTGAATAAGGAGGCCATGTTTCAGCTGCAGCAAGCAAAAGAACAGGGTAGCTTCAGCCATGAGATTCTAGCTTTTTTTTTAATTAGGCATTTTCTTCATTTACATTTAAAATGCTATTTCAAAAGTCCCCCATACCCTTCCCCACTCCCCTACCCACCCACTCCCACTTCTTGGCCCTGGCGCTCCCTTGTACTGAGACATATAAAGTTTGCAAGACCAAGGGGCCTCTTTTCCCAATGATGGCCGACTAGGCCATCTTCTGATATATATGCACCTAGAGACACGAGCTCCAGGGGTACTGGTTAGTTCATATTGTTGTTCCACCTATAGGGTTGCAGATCCCTTTAGCTCCTTGGATACTTTCTCTAGCTCCTCCACTGAGGGCCCTGTGTTCCATCCAATAGCTGACTGTGAGCATCCACTTCTGTGTTTGCCAGGCACTGGCATAGCCTCACAAGAGACAGATATATCAGGGTCCTTTCACCAAAATCTTGCTGGCGTATGCAACAGGGGATTCTAGTTTTATAGTTAAGGATAGACAAATAGAGTTAGAGAATTCCCCTGTGTGGCTGAAGAAAGCTACTGACACCAAGCATATATCAGGGGTGTCCCTGAATGGAGACTTAAAGAAGCCATTTTGTGATAGTGTGAAAGTAAAGCCTGAATTTCCATGGAAATCACAAAATCTGTGGGTCTAAGAATTGCCCCACAAACCACAAAAACACCAATCTCAGTCAGACAGAGATGGTTTATTGAACACACGCCCTTGGACTGATCTATCAAAGACATTTAGATCAGAATTCAGGGGCTAAGGCCATGACCCCAAACATTTTTCTATGTCAGCATATAAAGGCTAAATTGCAAAAAAAAAAAAAAAAAAAAAAAATGCAATGACCTCATATGCAAGTGCTGGAAGTAACTCAATCCATTTAGAAATAACATACTGACCTTTAATTTGATGGGTCCTTTGTGAAGCTTATAGTTATGGAATTTCTTAAGATTAACAAACCTCATAACAGAATATAAAAGGGTATGTTGGCAGCATGACCCTGATATGTTTTGTACGATCATATGGGCAGTATGATGTGGTGGGAGGAGGATGCCTTAGTTGGCCCATGCTGAGGCATCCCCAATGAGGTACCAGCCATACAACTGGCCTGGTATAAAAATGAAGTAACTTTATTTGGGGGCATGAAAAGGTGGGGCTAAGAAGGGAAGAGAGGCATAGAGAGAGAGGAGACAGAGAAGAACAGAGAGAAAGAGAGAGAGGGGCCAATACGAGAGAGGGGGAGGTCAGAGAGAGCAAGAGAGGTCCAACAGTCCATTTATACCAAGCTAGGCTTGTACCTGGCTGTTGCTAAGTAACTGTTGGGGAGAGCCTAAAGAAATGCTAACATTCCTTTATTTGGGTTTAATTTAGAAACGAAAAACTAGAAAGAGGTGATGGGGAAACAGGAAGGGTTATGGTGATCTTTAGCTGCTTCCTGCTGAATTTAGGGCAATGTGTCTCTAAGAAACCTAAGAAAACAGATGGGGGTGTTGGTCAAGTCTTAGGAGAGTTTGCTGTTTCATTGCTGTCCAGGGTCTGTGGGACCATCTGTGGGTAGGAAGGTGCAAGACCAGAAGAAGCATCTATGACAGTAGACTGGAGCATCTGTGGGTTGCTTCTCTGGAGCTGTCCTCAATGTAGATTTTGAGTAAACTCCTGGACTTGGCAAGATACTGAAACATACATACATACATACATACATACATACACACACACACACACACACACACACACACACACACACACACACACACCAGACAAAAAAAATAAAGTTAAGTAGATTTGGGGAAAAAAAAAAACTTTTCCTTTTGTGTACAAATAAAATCCTTAGGTCTTGGTGGCTGGGATGAGAAGAGTCCCAAAACCAGGGAACAGGGGAAGAATCATGTCCTCTGGAATGGGCAGCAGGGAGGAGCTTAAACTATTGATTGGCAGGTGTAGTTATCTGAATGGAGTCTATTTGGTCCATGAGAGGTAGATCTGAGTGGGTTCCCTGGAGCTTATAAGTTTACTAAAGAGATAAATATGTTAATATCATAAACAGTCATTAAGGTGAGCTTAGGGAAGACAAAACCCTTTTGTGGAGTAAAAAGGGCAAGAGGGGCTTTTTCCCTCTGTCTAGAAGACTGAATGTACATGAATTTAGCAAAATGAGTAATATGTTTACATTTTCATTTTAAAGACAATTAAAGGAAACTCAAATTTTTTGACCTTGAGAATTTATGTGATGGTTTATTGTATAAATTTAGTCTGAGAAACAACTTAAGTCTATAGTTAAAAGACAACCAACAGAAACTTAAATTCTGAACTCTGATTATAGGAGTGTATCTTACAGTTGAATGTTTTACTAGCGTTTGTAAGAACTCCATTGATTAATGTTAGAATTTTGAACCTTTGAAGTTTCAATACAGCGGTGGAATAGCAAGGGGAAATGAAGCACTTATTCACTCAAACTGAAGGGGTTTTTTAGCTAAGGAAGAAGCAGAAGGTTACAGTGATTTCATCTGAACTTGTGTATCCTTTACTGTGAAGCCTGTGAGCGAAACAAACCTGTCTACTGCTCTGATAAGAGATCTGGTAGTCTTGGGCTGGAGAGATGGCTCAGTGGTTAAGAGCACTGACTGCTCTTCCGAAGGTCCTGAGTTCAAATCCCAGCAACCACATGGTGGCTCACAACCATCTGTAATGAGATCTGATGCCTTCTTCTGGTGCATCTAAAGACAGCTACAGTGTACTTATGTATAATAATAAATAAATTTTTAAAAAGAGAGAGAGGAGAGAGATCTGGTAGTCTTAACTAGTTAACAAATTGACTAATGAGTTAATATGATGGATCGATTACCTTGGGATAAGAAGCTAGTTGTCTGCATTATAGCTGTCAAGCTGCAGTTAATGTAATCAGAAATCTAGGAAGAATAAATTATAATCTAGTTGTCAAATATTAATTGAAATGACAGAGGTCAGGCTATAGTCCACGACCTAAACAGTTTTCCTGGGTCCCTGTGGTCTCCATGGAAACTCAGGCAGAGGCAGTCTGGCCATCAGGCCCAGAGGATGAGAAGCTTTTTTTCATGATGATGAGAAGCATGGGAGAAAGGATTCACCTTGTTTTAGGCAATAGGAGACATGTAATTCTCTGGGTGTCCTCTGTCCACAGTTGAGGCCAACCTGTGGCATTAGGCAGGACAACGGAACAGTCTTCCTCAGTGGCCATGGTACCACAATCCACATAGAGTTCTTTGTCACTGTGCCCATATCTTCTTGGAGACCTTGGGGGATCACTGTTAGGATTTGGGAATATCTGTCTGTCATAGTGAGCTTAAATATTTAACCTTATATTTGGCAGATCTGACAAGATTGAGAGCTAGTATCTATTAAGCCTATCTAAGATAGATAATTTATGTCTGGTTTTATTTGCTCTAGATTGCATTTAGCAAAGTAACTTAATAACAGTAGTAAAAAAAACAAGGCTGAGCATATCTTTAAGGCTGCTGTCTTTAACCTTTTTAACGTAAATATTTAAAGTAATTTTAAAATTACTATTTTCTGGGGCAGTATAGAAACCATAGGAAAATCTTATCTTGACTGAAAAGTGTCTTTGGAGAACTTTTTTTTCATTTTCTTTATTAGATACTTTCTTCATTTACATTTCAAATGCTATCCCGAAAGTCCCCTATACCCTTCCCCTGCCCTGCTCCCCAACCCACTCACTCCAGTTTCCTGGCCCTGGCATTCCCAGAAACTTAAACTACCCAAGATACAACTTGTAAAACACATGAAACTCAAGAAGAACGAAGACCAAAATGTGGATACTTTGCTCCTTAGAATGGGGAACAAAATACCCATGGATGGAGTTACAGAGACAAAGTTCAGAGCTGAGATGGAAGGAAGGACCATCCAAAGAATGCCCCACGTGGGAATCCATCCCATATACAACCAGCAAACCCAGACACTATTGTATATGCCAGAAAGATTTTGCTGACAGGACCCTGATATAGCTCTCTTTTGTGAGGCTATTCCAGTGCCTGGCAAATACAGAAGTGGATGCTCATAGTCATCTATTAGATGGAACACAGGGCCCCTAAAGAAGGAGCTAGAAAAAGTACTCAAGGAGCTAAAGGGGTCTGCAACCCTATAGGAGGATCAACAATATGAACTAACCAGTACCCCCACACACATACACCCAGAACTGTGTCTCTAGTTGTATATGTAGCAGGGGATGGCCTAGTCAATCATCAATGGGAGGAGAGGCTCTTGGTCTTGGGAAGAACCTTTCTTTTTTTTTTTAAGATTCACTATTTATCTTTTTTAATTTATTTTTTAATTAGGTATTTTCTTCATTTACATTTCAAATGCTATCCCAAAAGTCCCCCAGCCCCCCCACTCCCCTACCCACCCACTCCCACTTCTTGGCCCTGGTGTTCCCCCGTACTGAGGCATATAAAGTTTGTAAGACCAAGGGACCTCTTTTCCCAATGATGGCTGACTAGGCCATCTTCTGAAACATATGCAGCTAGAGACATGAGCTCCAGGGGTACTGGTTAGTTCATATTGTTGTTCCATCTATAGGGTTGCAGACCCCTTTAGCTCCTTGGGTACTTTCTTTAGCTCCTCCATTGGGGACCCTATGTTTTATCCAATAGCTGACTGTGAGCATCCACTTCTGTGTTTGCTAGGCCCTGGCATAGCCTCACAAGAGACAGTTATATCAGGGTCCTTTCATCAAAATCTTGCTGGTGTATGCAATGGTGTCAGCATTTGGAAGCTGATTATGGGATGGATCCCTGCATATGGCAGTCACTAGATGGTCCATCCTTTCATCACAGCTCCAAATTTTGTCTCTGTAACTCCTTCTATGGGTGTTTTGTTCCCATTTCTAAGAAAGGGTAAAGTGTCCACACTTTGGTCTTCGTTCTTCTTGAGTTTCATGTGTTTCACAAATTGTATCTTGTATCTTGGGTATTCTAAGTTTCTAGGCTAATATCCACTTATCAGTGAGTACATATCATGTGAATTATTTTGTGATTGAGTTACCACACTCAGGATGATGCCCTCCAGGTCCATCCATTTGCCTAGGAATTTCATAAATTCATTCTTTTTAATAGCTGAGTAGTATTCCATTGTGTAAATGTACCACATTTTCTGTATCCATTCCTCTGTTGAGGGGCATCTGGGTTCTTTCCAGCTTCTGGCTATTATAAATAAGGCTGCTATGAACATAGTGGAGCATGTGTCCTTCTTACCGGCTGGAACATCTTTGGATATATGCCCAGGAGAAGTAATGCTGGTTCCTCCGGTAGGACTATGTCCAATTTTCTGAGGAATCGCCAGACTGATTTCCAGAGTGGTTGTACAAGCTTGTAATCCTACCAACAATGGAGGAGTGTTCCTCTTTCTCCACATCCTCACCAGCATCTGCTGTCACCTGAATTTTTGATCTTAGCCATTCTGACTGGTGTGAGGTGGAATCTCAGGGTTGTTTTGATTTGCATTTCCCTGATGATTAAGGATGCTGAACATTTTTTCAGGTGCTTCTCAGCCATTTGGTATTCCTCAGGTGAGAATTCTTTGTTTAGCTCTGAGCCCCATTTTTAATGGAGTTATTAGATTTTCTGGAGTCCACCTTCTTGAGTTCTTTATATAAATTGGATATTAGCCCCTTATCTGATTTAGGATTGGTAAAGATCCTTTCCCAATCTGTTGGTGGCCTTTTTGTCTTATTGATGGTGTCTTTTGCCTTACAGAAGCTTTGTAATTTTATGAGGTCCCATTTGTCAATTCTCAATCTAACAGCACAAGCCATTGCTGTTCTATTCAGGAATTTTTCCGCTGTGGCCATATCCTCGAGGCTTTTCCCCACTTTCTCCTCTATAAGTTTCACTGTCTCTGGTTTTATGTGGAGTTCCTTGATCCACTTAGATTTGACCTTAAGGAGATAAGACTGGATCTATTTGCATTCTTCTACATGATAACCGCCAGTTGTGCCAGCACCATTTGTTGAAAATGCTGTCTTCTCGAGCCCCAGGCTACCTTGCCAGCAGAGTCTTGCCCAACACCCGCAAGGGTCCACACGGGACTCCCCACGGGACCCTAAGACCTCTGGTGAGTGGATCACAGTGCCTGCCCCAATCCAATCGTGCGGAACTTGAGACTGCGGTACATAGGGAAGCAGGCTACCCGGGCCTGATCTGGGGCACAAGTCCCTTCCGCTCGACTCGAGACTCGAGCCCCGGGCTACCTTGCCAGCAGAGTCTTGCCCAACACCCGCAAGGGCCCACACGGGACTCCCCACGGGACCCTAAGACCTCTGGTGAGTGGACCACAGTGCCTGCCCCAATCCAATCGCGCGGAACTCGAGACTGTGGTACATAGGGAAGCAGGCTACCCGGGCTTGATCTGGGGCACAAACCCCTTCCACTCCACTCGAGCCCCGGCTACCTTGCCAGCTGAGTCGCCTGACACCCGCAAGGGCCCACACAGGATTCCACACGTGATCCTAAGACCTCTAGTGAGTGGAACACAACTTCTGCCAGGAGTCTGGTTCGAACACCAGATATCTGGGTACCTGCCTTGCAAGAAGAGAGCTTGCCTGCAGAGAATACTCTGCCCACTGAAACTAAGGAGAGTGCTACCTTCCAGGTCTGCTCATAGAGGCTAACAGAGTCACCTGAAGAACAAGCTCTTAACAGTGACAACTAAAACAGCTAGCTTCAGAGATTACCAGATGGCGAAAGGCAAACGTAAGAATCCTACTAACAGAAATCAAGACCACTCACCATCATCAGAACGCAGCACTCCCACCCCACCTAGTCCTGGGCACCCCAACACAACCGAAAATCTAGACCCAGATTTAAAAACATTTCTCATGATGATGATAGAGGACATCAAGAAGGACTTTCATAAGTCACTTAAAGATTTACAGGAGAGCACTGCTAAAGAGTTACAGGCTCTTAAAGAAAAGCAGGAAAATACAGCCAAACAGGTGATGGAAATGAACAAAACCATACTAGAACTAAAAGGGGAAGTAGACACAATAAAGAAAACCCAAAGCGAGGCAACGCTGGAGATAGAAACCCTAGGAAAGAGATCTGGAACCATAGATGCGAGCATCAGCAACAGAATACAAGAAATGGAAGAGAGAATCTCAGGTGCAGAAGATTCCATAGAGAACATCGACACAACAGTCAAAGAAAATACAAAATGCAAAAGGATCCTAACTCAAAACATCCAGGTAATCCAGGACACAATGAGAAGACCAAACCTACGGATAATAGGAATTGATGAGAATGAAGATTTTCAACTTAAAGGGCCAGCTAATATCTTCAACAAAATAATAGAAGAAAACTTCCCAAACATAAAAAAAGAGATGCCCATGATCATACAAGAAGCATACAGAACTCCAAATAGACTGGACCAGAAAAGAAATTCCTCCCGACACATAATAATCAGAACAACAAATGCACTAAATAAAGATAGAATATTAAAAGCAGTAAGGGAGAAAGGTCAAGTAACATATAAAGGAAGGCCTATCAGAATTACACCAGACTTTTCACCAGAGACTATGAAAGCCAGAAGAGCCTGGACAGATGTTATACAGACACTAAGAGAACACAAATGCCAGCCCAGGCTACTATACCCGGCCAAACTCTCAATTACCATAGATGGAGAAACCAAAGTATTCCACGACAAAACCAAGTTCACACAATATCTTTCCACGAATCCAGCCCTTCAAAGGATAATAACAGAAAAGAAGCAATACAAGGACGGAAATCACGCCCTAGAACAACCAAGAAAGTAATCATTCAACAAACCAAAAAGAAGACAGCCACAAGAACAGAATGCCAACTCTAACAACAAAAATAAAAGGGAGCAACAATTACTTTTCCTTAATATCTCTTAATATCAATGGACTCAATTCCCCAATAAAAAGACATAGACTAACAGACTGGCTACACAAACAGGACCCAACATTCTGCTGCTTACAGGAAACCCATCTCAGGGAAAAAGACAGACACTACCTCAGAGTGAAAGGCTGGAAAACAATTTTCCAAGCAAATGGACTGAAGAAACAAGCTGGAGTAGCCATTTTAATATCGGATAAAATCGACTTCCAACCCAAAGTTATCAAAAAAGACAAGGAGGGACACTTCATACTCATCAAAGGTAAAATCCTCCAAGAGGAACTCTCAATTCTGAATATCTACGCACCAAATGCAAGGGCAGCCACATTCATTAGAGACACTTTAGTAAAGCTCAAAGCATACATTGCACCTCACACAATAATAGTGGGAGACTTCAACACACCACTTTCTTCAAAGGACAGATCGTGGAAACAGAAACTAAACAGGGACACAGTGAAACTAACAGAAGTTATGAAACAAATGGACCTGACAGATATCTACAGAACATTTTATCCTAAAACAAAAGGATATACCTTCTTCTCAGCACCTCACGGGTCCTTCTCCAAAATTGACCATATAATTGGTCACAAAACAGGCCTCAATAGATACAAAAATATTGAAATTGTCCCATGTATCCTATCAGACCACCATGGCCTAAGACTGATCTTCAATAACAACATAAATAATGGAAAGCCAACATTCACGTGGAAACTGAATAACACTCTTCTCAATGATACCTTGGTCAAGGAAGGAATAAAGAAAGAAATTAAAGACTTTTTAGAGTTTAATGAAAATGAAGCCACAACGTACCCAAACCTTTGGGACACAATGAAAGCATTTCTAAGAGGGAAACTCATAGCTATGAGTGCCTTCAAGAAAAAACGGGAGAGAGCACATACTAGCAGCTTGACAACACATCTAAAAGCTCTAGAAAAAAAGGAAGCAAATTCACCCAAGAGGAGTAGACGGCAGGAAATAATCAAACTCAGGGGTGAAATCAACCAAGTGGAAACAAGAAGAACTATTCAAAGAATTAACCAAACGAGGAGTTGGTTCTTTGAGAAAATCAACAAGATAGATAAACCCTTAGCTAGACTCACTAAAGGGCACAGGGACAAAATCCTAATTAACAAAATCAGAAATGAAAAGGGAGACATAACAACAGATCCTGAAGAAATCCAAAACACCATCAGATCCTTCTACAAAAGGCTATACTCAACAAAACTGGAAAACCTGGACGAAATGGACAAATTTCTGGACAGATACCAGGTACCAAAGTTGAATCAGGATCAAGTTGACCATCTAAACAGTCCCATATCACCTAAAGAAATAGAAGCAGTTATTAATAGTCTCCCAACCAAAAAAAGCCCAGGACCAGATGGGTTTAGTGCAGAGTTCTATCAGACCTTCAAAGAAGATCTAATTCCAATTCTGCACAAACTATTTCACAAAATAGAAGTAGAAGGTACTCTACCCAACTCATTTTATGAAGCCACTATTACTCTGATACCTAAACCACAGAAAGATCCAACAAAGATAGAGAACTTCAGACCAATTTCTCTTATGAATATCGATGCAAAAATCCTCAATAAAATTCTCGCTAACCGAATCCAAGAACACATTAAAGCAATCATCCATCCTGACCAAGTAGGTTTTATTCCAGGGATGCAGGGATGGTTTAATATACGAAAATCCATCAATGTAATCCATTATATAAACAAACTCAAAGACAAAAACCACATGATCATCTCGTTAGATGCAGAAAAAGCATTTGACAAGATCCAACACCCATTCATGATAAAAGTTTTGGAAAGATCAGGAATTCAAGGCCCATACCTAAACATGATAAAAGCAATCTACAGCAAACCAGTAGCCAACATCAAAGTAAATGGAGAGAAGCTGGAAGCAATCCCACTAAAATCAGGGACTAGACAAGGCTGCCCACTTTCTCCCTACCTTTTCAACATAGTACTTGAAGTATTAGCCAGAGCAATTCGACAACAAAAGGAGATCAAGGGGATACAAATTGGAAAAGAGGAAGTCAAAATATCACTTTTTGCAGATGATATGATAGTATATATAAGTGACCGTAAAAATTCTACCAGAGAACTCCTAAACCTGATAAACAGCTTCGGTGAAGTAGCTGGATATAAAATAAACTCAAACAAGTCAATGGCCTTTCTCTATACAAAGAATAAACAGGCTGAGAAAGAAATTAGGGAAACAACACCCTTCTCAATAGTCACAAATAATATAAAATATCTTGGCGTGACTCTAACTAAGGAGGTGAAAGATCTGTATGATAAAAACTTCAAATCTCTGAAGAAAGAAATTAAAGAAGATCTCAGAAGATGGAAAGATCTCCCATGCTCATGGATTGGCAGGATCAACATTGTAAAAATGGCTATCTTGCCAAAAGCAATCTACAGATTCAATGCAATCCCCATCAAAATTCCAACTCAATTCTTCAACGAATTGGAAGGAGCAATTTGCAAATTTGTCTGGAATAACAAAAAACCTAGGATAGCAAAAAGTCTTCTCAAGGATAAAAGAACTTCTGGCGGAATCACCATGCCAGACCTAAAGCTTTACTACAGAGCAATTGTGATAAAAACTGCATGGTACTGGTATAGAGACAGACAAGTGGACCAATGGAATAGAATTGAAGATCCAGAAATGAACCCACACACCTATGGTCACTTGATCTTCGACAAGGGAGCTAAAACCATCCAGTGGAAGAAAGACAGCATTTTCAACAATTGGTGCTGGCACAACTGGTTGTTATCGTGTAGAAGAATGCGAATCGATCCATACTTATCTCCTTGTACTAAGGTCAAATCTAAGTGGATCAAGGAACTTCACATAAAACCAGAGACACTGAAACTTATAGAGGAGAAAGTGGGGAAAAGCCTTGAAGATATGGGCACAGGGGAAAAATTCCTGAACAGAACAGCAATGGCTTGTGCTGTAAGATCGAGAATCGACAAATGGGACCTAATGAAACTCCAAAGTTTCTGCAAGGCAAAAGACACCGTCAATAAGACAAAAAGACCACCAACAGATTGGGAAAGGATCTTTACCTATCCTAAATCAGATAGGGGACTAATATCCAACATATATAAAGAACT
The DNA here is from genome assembly GCF_000001635.26 of Mus musculus. Classification (NCBI taxonomy): domain Eukaryota; kingdom Metazoa; phylum Chordata; class Mammalia; order Rodentia; family Muridae; genus Mus; species Mus musculus. The sequence continues at coordinate 65,721,008 of NC_000081.6, forward strand.
CAAGAAGGTGGACTTCAGAAAATCAAATAACCCCATTAAAAAATGGGGCTCAGAACTGAACAAAGAATTCTCACCTGAGGAATACCGAATGGCAGAGAAGCACTTGAAAAAATGTTCAACATCCTTAATCATCAGGGAAATGCAAATCAAAACAACCCTGAGATTCCACCTCACACCAGTCAGAATGGCTAAGATCAAAAATTCAGGTGACAGCAGATGCTGGCAAGGATGTGGAGAAAGAGGAACACTCCTCCATTGTTGGTGGGAGTGCAGGCTTGTACAACCACTCTGGAAATCAGTCTGGCGGTTCCTCAGAAAACTGGACATAGTACTACCGGAGGATCCAGCAATACCTCTCCTGGGCATATATCCAGAAGATGCCCCAACAGGTAAGAAGGACACATGCTCCACTATGTTCATAGCAGCCTTATTTATAATAGCCAGAAGCTGGAAAGAACCTAGATGCCCCTCAACAGAGGAATGGATACAGAAAATGTGGTACATCTACACAATGGAGTACTACTCAGCTATTAAAAAGAATGAATTTATGAAATTCCTAGCCAAATGGATGGACCTGGAGGGTATCATCCTGAGTGAGGTAACACATTCACAAAGAAACTCACACAATATGTATTCACTGATAAGTGGATATTAGCCCCAAACCTAGGATACCCAAGATATAAGATATAATTTGCTAAACACATGAAACTCAAGGAGAATGAAGACTGAAGTGTGGACACTATGCCCCTCCTTAGATTTGGGAACAAAACACCCATGGAAGGAGTTACAGAGACGGAGTTTGGAGCTGAGATGAAAGGATGGACCATGTAGAGACTGCCATAGCCAGGGATCCACCCCATAATCAGCATCCAAACGCTGACACCATTGCATACACTAGCAAGATTTTATTGAAAGGACGCAGATGTAGCTGTCTCTTGTGAGACTATGCCGGGGCCCAGCAAACACAGAAGTGGATGCTCACAGTCAGCTAATGGATGGATCATAGGGCTCCCAATGGAGGAGCTAGAGAAAGTAGCCAAGGAGCTAAAGGGATCTGCAACCCTATAGGTGGAACAACATTATGAGCTAACCAGTACCCCGGAGCTCTTGACTCTAGCTGCATATATATCAAAAGATGGCCTAGTCGGCCATCACTGGAAAGAGAGGCCCATTGTACTTGCAAACTTTATATGCCCCAGTACAGGGGAATACCAGGGCCAAAAAGGGGGAGTGGGTGGGCAGGGGAGTGGGGGGGTGGGTGGATATGGGGGACTTTTGGTATAGCATTGGAAATGTAAATGAGTTAAATACCTAATAAAAAATGGAAAAAAAAAAAAAAAAGAAAGAGGAAATTTCAAAGCATAAAAAAAAAAAAAAAAAAAAAGAAAATGCTGTCTTTTTTCCACTGGATGGTTTTAGCTCCCTTGTCAAAGATCAAGTGACCATAGGTGTGTGGGTTCATCTCTTTGTCTTCAATTCTATTCCATTGGTCTACTTGTCTGTCACTATACCAGTACCATGCAGTTTTTATCACAATTTCTCTGTAGCACAGCTTTAGGTCAGGCATGGTGATTCCACCAGAGGTTCAGGAAGAACTTTTCTTAAGACAGGTTGTTCTCCTAGAGTAAAATGGCAAGTAAACTGGTGGTGAAGTGGGCACTATCCATAACAAAGATGGCTGACAGTCGTGTGACTATCTTTAATCAAGATGGTATTGATGCCCTTAGTTAAGATGGCACTGAAGCTATAGCTCTGCATGTGGAGGAAATTCATGTTTGTTGTATCTTAGAATGAAACATTTATGTATAGAAGTAAATTTACAGAAGTGTGGCTATGTATTAGCAAAGAGACCAATAGTTAGACATACAAAGAGACAAATAGATGCATTTTGCCTGGTGGGCAGGGCATTATATGCATGTGATGTGATCTCTTCCTGTCACCACAGATAGCCTCTGCCACAGGGCAGGTCTAAGCAGTACATGGTGAGGCTTGGCTGATTGTAGGGATATATTAATTTTGAAGCCCTTCTTCCACTATAGCTAGCTTACAGCTGGTGTGGACCAGAATGGAAAGAAATCAGAGATAACTGCCCACTGGAGCAAATAGATGGCAGCAGCAGCGTGGCAGCATGGGGCACCAGGCAGGCAGTGAAAACAAGAGTATGTCAAGTCTGAAACAAAATCTTGAGAGTATTTTTAGAGTCTAAAGAGCAGGGAGTGAGAATGAAAGAACAAGCTAGCTGGATCAAAGATAGGAAATGGGTTGGGGAATAAGGGGAGTAAAGAGATTTGGAGAAAAGGTAGGGAAATGCCTGCACATAAGAAACCATCCATTTTTTAGATCACTGGCAAGAGTTGTAGAAGTTCCAAAAGGGTTTTTTTTAATCATATTTTTTAATTAGCTATTTATTTCATTTACATTTCCAATGCTATCCCAAAAGTCCCTCACACCCTCCCCCACCCACTCCCCCAAGTGGTCATTTAGAGTTATTATCTAGTGGATATTGGGGCCAAATTAAGTATGTAAATTTGAAAGCCTTTAAGTCCAGGAGGCATCCTAGTAGGGGGCCTGGAAGTAGCTGCAAAGACAAGATACCTACTGGTTGAGGCAAAGCTATTATTTCTATTGCTAGCACCATCCCTCAAATAGATTAGTAACTGAGAGACCACCACGGGGTAGATTACCATGTCATCACGTGGCAACTAGGATCTGGGGGTCAATGCTGGAGAGAGACCAGCTCACCCAGTACTGGATTTTCTAGCAAAAAGAGAGGAGCCATGTCTCAAGAAGAGAGAGATCTCACCCAAAGGAAGATGTTCTAAGGTGGGGGGGGGGGTCAAGAAGAAGAGCCAGCCATGAAGATGATGAATACCTCAATTTCCAAGGACACCAGAGGGTAGCTGGGAGCTCAACAGCTCTCCCTCAGGACCAGCAGACATTTACACCAATGGCCATTTACACCAACCAGAGAGGTAGCTTACCAAATCTCTGATGTTTGGATAGAGATATCTAGTGATCCAATGGCTGGAAAGTCCATGAGGAAGCAAAACATCATTGATATGTTTCATAAAATGTGCTATGATGTGGGGAGAGAGGATGTCTCAGTGGGCCCACGCTAAGGCATCCCCCTTCCCCTCAGATACCAGTCAGGCAGTGGGTCTAGTATAAAATGAAGTTTATTTGGGGACATGAGAACGTGGTGTTAAGAAGGAGTAGAGTCAGAGAAATAGAGAGGACAGAAGGAGTGAGGGAGAAAGAGAGAGAGAGGTGGAGAGAGAGAGAGAGAGAGAGAGAGAGTCCAGAGCCAGGAACACATGCAGAGAAAGGGGAAAGGGGGAGAACACAGAGGGGGAGATAAAGAAAGAGAGGCCAGGGAGAGGCCAGAAAGAGAGAGGAAGGGTCAAAAGGAGCAAGAGAGGCCCAACAGTCCTTTTATGGCAAGTCAGGCTCATACCTGGCTGGTGCTACATAACCATTGAGTAGATCCGAGAAGAAATGCTAACAGGCCCTGCTTTGAGTTAGGTTATTTTTTCTTCATTAATGACTGGCACTCAATATGAAATAGCTGATTGGCATGGAACAAAATGGCTACAGCTATGTTAGGGGACAGGCCTCAACAAAAATATAGGCGATTCCAGATTTGTGGGATACCTGCTGAGAAAAGCTGCTAATAGAGAGTGTAAGCAGCCCAAAAGGAAGAAGTATTTTGCAGTCAATGAAGCTGAAAGGATTTACAGATCTGAAGAGTGTTTTGACATCAAACATGGAGATGAAGTTTGGAGTTTGCCCTGCTGGTCTTCAGTCTTGCTTTGTTTCAGTACTTCTTCATTATGCCCCCTTTCCTCTGTTTTGGGCTGGTAATGTATATCCTATGACATTGTATGTTGGAAATATGTGATTCCCCTTTTTGTTTTGATTTTACAGGAGATCACATTTAAGAGATTACATGAATCTTTGTAGTGACTTTGGACTTCAAACTTTTCATCAGGATTTAGTCTTCTATGGGGACTTTGAAGTTGTACTAAATGCATTCGGAATTATGATATGGCTTCAAGCCTATAGGAGCTAAGGAGTAGAATATGGTGGCTTGAATGAAAATGGCCCCCATAGACTCATAGAAAGTGGCAGTATTGGAGGTGTGGCATTGTTGGAGAAAGTGTGTCTCTGGTGTCAGGCTTTGGTATTTCACAAACTCAAGCCAGGCCCAGTATAACTCTCTCTTCCTGCTTTCTGCTATCCAGACTAGAACTCTTAGTTTCACTCCAGTACCATGTCTGTCTTCATGCTGTTGTGCCTCCCACCACTGATTACAGACTAAACCTCTGAACCTGTAAGTCATCCCCAACTAAATGTTTTTTGAGTATTTTTGTTTGTTTGGTTGGTTTGGTTTTGGTTTTTGGTTTTTTTTTTTTTTTCAAAAGTTGCTGTTGTCATGGTTTCTTTTCATATCAATAAAACCCTAACTAAGACACTATGGGAAATAGTCCTGTATCCTTTTCAGTAATATTTCTGCTCCTTAAAATAGTATCAGTTCATTTTTGTTGTATTTTTAAACTAAAAATTACTAGCTAACACAACAAAGGAACAGCCTTTGAATCTGAGCTATTTCTAGTAACATATCCTTAAGGCTTGCTTGTATAACTGCCATTTCTACCCTTGTATCTGCTGCTGAAGTCTTCCCTGACCACCCTATCTGCAGTAGCCTCTCTTGACCCAATCACACTCTGTTCCTCTTTGTACTCTTATTTTCTTCACTGCACATATGACTAGCCTGCAACCTTTTTATCTTTTCATGGCGTAGAGCCCCCACTGGAGGACCAGCTCCATAAGGAAAGGAATTCTGGGTTTTTTAAACGTCTTTGGTGTTTAGAACAGTCAGCATATGGAGAATACCAAATTAATATGTATACATGTGTTCAAAATTACCGTTTTGGCTTTACATGCCCCAGTACAGGGGAAAGCCAGGGCCAAGAAGTAGGGAAGCAGGGCAGGGGGAGGGTATAGGGGACTTTTGGGATAGCATTTGAAATGTAAATGAAGAAAATATCTAATAAAAAATTGAAAAAAATTACCGTTTTGGGGGATTTGTTCTAATGCTTTGATTTAATTGGATATCTAAATGCTAAAGGTCCTTGTCCCCAATTGGTTTTTGACAATTAATAAATTGCCAACAGCCAATGGCTGGGAGAAGAGCAAGAAGTGGTACTTCTAGATTCCCTCAGGAAAAGAGAGGGGAGAAGAGCATAGGAGCTGTAGGAGATAAAGCCAACCAACCAAGTGAGATTTCCCTAACTAGAGGTGCCCAGTCATTGAGTTAGCAAAGGCATTTCAAAAATCAGCTAATATGTCTGTGTCTCTTTCATTCGAAAATCCAGTGAGCTGCTGGGCAGGTGGCTGGAAGTGGGCGATCCATTGAGAGCATAAAGTGAAGTAGCTAAACTCACTGCTACACCTGTTTGTAATGCTAATTATTGTCAATTGGACAGGATCTAGAATCACTAAGGAGACAAACCTCTGAATGCATCTGTGAGGAAGTTTTTAGATGAGGTTAGCTGAGGTGGGAAGACCCATCCCACTGGCATCCAGCCCCATTTCATGAGCTGGGGTCCTACATGGAGTAAGAGTCAAGCTGAGTTTTCATCTTCTTTGCTTCCTGACAGATGTCAACATGTGCGCAATTGTCTTATAGTCTTGTTACTGTGCCCTCATTGCCAAGATAGACTCTATCCCTTCAAATCTTGAAATAAAATAAACCCTTCCTTCCTTAAATTGTTTCTTATAATGTCACATCAAGGAGAAAAGTAAATAATATATACTGCCAGCCACATTCCAGGTGCAGGGAAAGAGATATCCTGGAACCTACACTCTAAAGGGAGATTTTGTTCACTATGAGTTCAGTGAACTCAGAGGTGAAAGACAGCATCTTTGAAAGACATCACTAAAACATGAAGAGAGGGAGGAATTAGAGATTGCTTTTGAAGTCCTTGTGAGTTCAGGCTTCTATTAGTGGTTTCACCAGTGTCTAGGCCTCCTGCTTCAAATACAACATGAACTTTGCTTTGAAGAATCACCTGTCCCTCACTTTCAGCAGAACAGTTTGGACAAGATCAATTTCAACTTTACTGTAAGCAATCAGCAAAGATATACTCTGCTCACTGACTTTGGCCTCTGAGGGAAGTCAACAGTAAGGCAGGAAGGAAGTGGTCATGAAGTTCTTAGAATGGTCTGCTTTCCCCTAGAAGCCTACAAAAACAAGAAATTGCTCTTCTCATGAGCAGCACATTTGTGGTTGTGCATTCTGGAGTTTCTGCAGCCAGGACTGATATAGTCAAAGGGTTCACAACACCTGGTGTCATGAGGAGGTCAAAGCCCCTTGATGAAACAGTGAATCTCTGTGTCACAATGACTAAAGCACACCGTTTTACCCTTTTCATCTTAGAACCCATAACACCATCCTTCATGGATTAATCTGCTTTTATGTTTTTCAAGTCATAAATTAGTACATGTCTGTTGCAATATGAGAAATAACAAGATTACATATAAGGTAAAGCTAACAGCCCTTCTTATCCTGTCCTCTGGAATATTGAGTGTTAAGAGGTGAGCATTGTTATGGATGGTTTGTGTCTCCCAGAAATTCACACACTGGAGTCCTCACCCCCGGGATATACAATGTGACTATATTCAGAAACAAAAGGTGATTACCATCCAAACTAGACAGAATATCCTATGAGGCCTCAACCCTACACAAATAACTATAGGTAAGTGAGGAAAATGGAGAGTGGGAGACGCTGTTCTCCCCAGGAAGAACATACCAATTGGGTGTTCAATGCCAAATAGTCAGCCCTGAAAATAAACATAAAAGTAACATTATATAGACCAAGAAGATTATATTTAGGAATATATGTATATATACATATACACATACACATTCATATGTGCATGCAATAACAATTAGCAAAAAAAGAGCCCATGAGTTTGAAGGAGAGTAGGGAGGGACATTGTCATGGTTTGTATATGCTTGGCCCAGGAAGAAGGCACTATTATGCCTTGTTGGAGTAGGTGTGTCACTGTGGGCATGGGCTTTAATATCCTTGTCCTAGCTGCCTGGAAGTGAGTATTCAGTTAACAGCCTTCAAATGAAGACGTAGAACTCTCAGTTCCTCCTGTACCATGTCTACCTGGATGCTGCCATTTTCCTGCCTTAATGATAATGGACTGAACTTGTGAAACTGTAAGCCAACCCCAATTAAATGTTGTCCTTGGTCATGGTGTCTGTTACAGCAGTAAAACCCTAACTAAGGGTTTGAAGGGAAGAAAGAAAAGAAAGAAATATAAATTATAATCTCAAAAAATTTTGAAGGTGATTAGGGTAATACTAACTTGATCTTTAACTTCTATAATCTAGACCTAAGAAAATACATTTCTTCTACATGTTATTGCTATTTAATTAACGTGTATGTGTCCAAACTTCTTTTAAAACCTAATCTCCAATATGATGGTGTTCTAGTTTATTTTTGTTGTTGTAATAAATAACATGATACAAAGCAACTTGGGGAATGTCTTAGTCACTGTCCTATTACTCTGAGGAGACACCATGACCAAGGCAACTCTTATAAAGAGAAATCATTTAACCGGAGGTTTGCTTATAGTTTCAGAGGGTTAGCTCATTATCATCACAGCAGAAAACAGATAGGCATGTACTGGAGAAGAAGTTGAGAGCTTTAAATCCTGATCCATAACAAAGAAACTGGGCTTGGCATTGGCTTTTGAAACATCAAAGCCCACCTCTAGTGGCATACCTTGTCCAATGAGGCCACACAAACTCCAACAAGACCATACCTCCCAATTAGTCCTAATAATCCACTAACTGGAAACCAAGAATTCAAATATATGAGCCTATGGAGATCATTCTAATTCAAACTACCACAGGGAGGAAACGGTTTATATGTTTTACACTTGGATATCACAGTGATATCAGTAAGAAAATTCAGAGAAGGAACCCAAACAGAAATTCAGAGGCAAGAATCAAAGCTGAGACTGTGCAGAAACAATGTTGTCTTAGTCAGGGTTTCTATTCCTGCACAAACATCATGACCAAGAAGCAAGTTGGGGAGGAAAGGGTTTATTCGGCTTACATTTCCATACTGCTGTTGGTCACCAAAGGATGCAGGACTGGAACTCAAGCAGGTCAGAAAGCAGGAGCTGATGCAGAGGCCATGGAGGGATGTTCTTTACTGGCTTGCCTCATCTGACTTGCTCAGCTTGCTCTCTTATAGAACCCAAGACTACTAGCCCAGAGATGGTCCCACCCACAAGGGGCCTTTCCCCCTTGGTCACTAATTGAGAAAATGCCTTACAGTTGGATCTCATGGAGGCATTTCCTCAACTGAAGCTCCTTTCTCTGTGGTAACTCCAGCTGTGTCAAGTTGACACAAAACTAGCCAGTACAATTGACCCCTTGTCAACTTGACACACAAACACATCACTAGTAAGCCTCAACCCTTACAATCTTATTCATCCCCAATATCTAAATAACTTTAAAAGTCCCACAGTCTTTACATATTCTTAAAATTTCAAACTCTTTAAAATGTCCATCTCTTTTAAAATCCAAAGTCTTTTTACAATTAAAAGTCTCTTAACTGTGGGCTCCACTAAAACAGTTTCTTCCTTCAAGAGGGAAAATATCAGGGCACAGTCACAATCAAAAGCAAAAGTCAATGTCTGGGATCCAACTCACGATCTTCTGGGCTCCTCCAAGGACTTGGGTCACTTCTCCAGCCAGGCCCTTTGTAGCACACACGTCATCCTCTAGGCTCCAGATGCCTGTACTCCACTGCTGCTGCTGCTCTTGGTGGTCATCTCATAGTACTGGCATCTCCAAAACACTGCATGACCCCTTCAGTCCTGGGCCTTCAATTGCAACTGAGGCTGCACCTTCACCAATGGCCTTCCATGGCCTCTCACAGTGCCAAGCCTCAGCTGCTTTGTGTGACCCCTTCATGCCTTCAAAACCAGTACCACCTGGGTGACCCTTACATATTACCAAGTCCCGCTGCAGCAGGAGTACAACCTTGGCCATCTCTGGAACACAGCCTCTTTGTGCTTTCAGAAAACACTTCCCAGAAGATGTCACCTCAATGATGCTGGTCTCTTCTTAATCACCGCTAATTTCTTAGCTCCAGCTAACCAGCATCAATAGTCCCAGTAATGCAAAGTTTTTGCTTTGGTAGTTCTGGTATCTTGTTAATCACAGCTGATTCTTCAGCCCCAGCTAACCAGAACTACAGAATCTTCACAATCAAAACAGCAATGGCCCTGAAAAGAGTCTTTAATTTTCCCTCTGAAATTTCACAAACCAGAGCTCCATCTTCTGCAGTGTTCTCAACATTATCTTCCAAGCTCCTACACGACATCCGACAGAGCTCTTAACAACGGATGGATCTTCAAGCCCAAAGTTCCAAAGTCCTTCCACAGCCCTCCCCAAAACATGGTCAAATTGTCACAGGAATACCCCACTCTGCTGGTACCAATTTGTCTTAGTCAGGGTTTCTATTCCTGCACAAACATCATGACCAAGAAGCAAGTTGGGGAGGAAAGGGTTTATTCGGCTTACATTTCCATACTGCTGTTGGTCACCAAAGGATGCAGGACTGGAACTCAAGCAGGTCAGAAAGCAGGAGCTGATGCAGAGGCCATGGAGGGATGTTCTTTACTGGCTTGCCTCATCTGACTTGCTCAGCTTGCTCTCTTATAGAACCCAAGACTACCAGCCCAGAGATGGTCCCACCCACAAGGGGCCTTTCCCCCTTGGTCACTAATTGAGAAAATGCCTTACAGTTGGATCTCATGGAGGCATTTCCTCAACTGAAGCTCCTTTCTCTGTGGTAACTCCAGCTGTGTCAAGTTGACACAAAACTAGCCAGTACAAATGTTCACTGCCCTGTTCGAAATCACTCAGCTACTTATACAACCCAGGTCCATTTTCTCAGAGATGCACCTCCATCAGGAAATTTTCCCACAGGCATGCCCACAACCTAATCTAATAGAGGCAATTCATCAATCCAGAGTCTTCTGAAGAGGTCTGAGTTTGTTTTAAATTGACAAAAATCTCAACAATACAGATAGTATTTGGAGATGGGGCTTTAGGGAGATAATTAGGTTTAGGTTATGTCATGAGACTGAAACCTCCAAAATGATCTCTCTCTCTCTCTCTCTCTCTCTCTCTCTCTCTCTCTCTCTCTCTCTCTCTCCCTCCCTCCCTCCCTCCCTCCCTCCCTCCCTCCCTCCCTCTCACCCCCTCTCTTTCCCTCCATCCCTCCCTTCCTCTCTCCCTCTTGTTAGAATACAATATGAAGATGATTTCCTGCCAACCATGAAGCAGATGAAGAAAACCTATCACACAGTCTTCAGACCTGTAAGAATTGCATCATAGCTTTTTTAAGACCCAGTGTGTGGTGCATTGTCATGGCAGCTCTAGAAGACTAAAACAAATCTGTGTCTTTTCACACCAGTTTCCTTTTTACGTGTACTGGCATCATGTCTCATGATCAGACTTCTGTGGTTTTTTTTTTTTAAAGCGGGCTGTACTATACTCTTTCTATAATCATTTCTTGTCACAAAAAGCAAAAACACAGATGCTTCTTGAAAAGTAGTTGAAACCAATTTAATCCTGTTTTCTAATTTCTTAATGCACTTACATTTATATTATGTTACATAAATGTAATAATATATAGGCTGTCATTTGTGGGGGTTTTTTGGTGTTTTTGTTGTTGTTGTTGTTGTTATTTAAATACAGTATTGTTTGAATGCTTTTATATTTCTTTTTCTTTATGATTTCCTCATATATTCCCCATCAGTCATACCTAAAATATACTAATATTAACAATGATAGGTCCTTGAAGGATACTTTTATTAAGCCATATAATGCTTGACTGCCTAAAATACTCATCCCATCCTGAACCTAAGAACCTTAAGAAACAATAGTAATGACACAAAGATAAGGTTTTGTCCTATGATATATGTGGCTAATATCACAGTGATGGGGGGACCAGAAATAGAAGAATCCCTGGAGCTTTCTGGCCAGCCAATCTACTATTTCCCAGATTGAATGAAAGCCACACTCTCAAAAACAAGAGGGTAGATTTTTCCAGTGGAATCTTTAAGTCTTTATCTATAGAACCATCATCTTCATGTAAAGACGCTTTGACTTCTTTCTTTCTTATCTATATCTCCTTTATCTTTTTCACATGCCTTCTGGCTCTAGCTAAGATTTTCAGTGCTGTGTTGAACAAGAAGAAAGAAGCAGACATCCTTTTCTTGGTCCCATTTTTAATGAAAATGCTTTGAGTTTTTTTCTCCAGTCACCAAGATATTAACTGTAGGTTTGTTTATATTCGTTTATTATGTTTTATTAAATTATGAAGAAATGCTGAGGTTTTGTCAAAGGTTTTTTTTTTCTGAATCTAATGAGATGATCATGTGGTTCTGTCCTTGTGTTTATTTACATGGTAGACTACATTTATTGGTTTAATTATATTGAATTATAGAATGTGAAGAATGAGGCTCATACTGACCTGGAAGCTTCATCCCTTCTGGATAGTACTGGAAGGTGCTATGTGTGCTACCAAGGAAGAAAATTAATCATCAATCTAACCCAGATATGAATCCTGTGATATAAATAATGATGGTCCAGCAAAGATATCTCCACCATCACAGTAGTGGATGGATGCTATGAGAGTAACCAAACTTTTTTCTGACTGGATTTGAGGCCCATTCCACAAAATGAAACACATACTTGGCATTGTTATTGGGGATAAGAAACTGGTTATGAGTATCATAGGCCCTAAGGAGAATCTACTACTATTATTCTACCATATAGACATAGCATTTAAAAAAAACTAATGATATAGTGAATCTCTCACTACACAAAATGTACTTGATGGGTTCAAAATATATCTTATGGTAGATGGCAATTAACACTGAGATCTGTAACTGGTCAATGTGGAAAGACTAAGAGACTGTAGAGTACTCAGTACTGAATGGGACATCTATGTCACATCTCTCTGTCCTAGGCTCAGGGACAATCACAGAAAGGTGGGATAAAACAATTTGAAGAGAAAGTAAGATTTCAAGGCAGTGCATGTCTAAGGAAACAGTGTTTACCAGACACAGCAGAGAAGTTGAACATGTGAACACAGCAGTTCGTGGCATCAGGCACAAGGCCTGTGCAGTCTCAAGTCAGACAAAAATCTCAGCATGGAGCAGGAAACTAGGCACAAAATCCCACTTCCACCTCAGAAGCTATCAGCAACAGCAGCTTCTAGGAGAGGCAAAGTCAGTTATCTACAAAGGTGTGTCTTAGAATATTCGATGCAATCCCTGATAAATCACACCAGCCGCAGATCTCATGTGGGAGGTTTTATTGGCAGAGGTGGCCTCTGGAAGGAAGGGAGAGGAGGGTGTGAGAGGGAAGAAGAAGAGAAGGGGCTATGATGAGTCCTTTATCTGAGATGTGACGCACTTGATGCATATGCAAAGAGATGTGCGGTAGATGCCATGGCAACGGATACAGGAGCTGCTTAGAAATGACATGTCTCATCTCTGGGTTCAGGAGTTGGCTACGGATGCACCTGATGCTAACAGTGTGTTACTTGGGAAGTAAACCTTGTTCCAGAGCAGACCTCACACAGAAGTATTTGGGCAACACAAATTGATCTTGATAGACAGAGGAGAGAGAGGTTCTGTGTTGTAGAAAGTATTTAAATCCCAGCCTGAGGTTTCTACCCTCCCTTAGACCATTTCAGTTCCTGGATGAAAGAGGCACATGCAACCTTTATGTTTACAATAAGTCCTAAACAGCACAATAGCTGGACAGCTGTCTACCCTCCATGCTATTATCTATTTTCATATCAATAACCACAAGTTATTACTTAATATTTACTATGTTTCATCTGGGCTGCTCTTATTCCTATTGGACAGCCCTCATGTCTATGTTCTTTATGACTCACCTAACCCATGGTGGCTTCTCCTTCCCCCTGCCCCTAACCTATGGCTCGTCTCTCTCCTTTTTCTTCTTTCTTTTTTCATCTGACCCCAAACCTGAGAAACTCCCTCTATCTCTCTTCTGCCCAGTTATTAGCTGCTGGCATCTTTATGTACCCAATCAGAAATAACTTGGGGACAGAGTCACTCAGCATCTACCTACAGACTCTCTCATCTTTGAGGCAACCAGTCTTAGGGGGTCCAAAATTAGCATTAGAATACAAGGAGCTTTAGGCCAACCCACTACAGAGGGAGAGAGAGAGAGAGAGAGAGAGAGAGAGAGAGAGAGAGAGAGAGAAGAGAGAGAGAGAGAGAGAGCACAGCTGGGTGAATAGGAAAGTGGGAGTGTATCTGAAAGGAGTTAGGATAAAATATAATCAATATACATTGTATTGAATTCTCAAAGAATTAATAAGTTATTATTTAAAAAAATAAGGTGGAAAGATGCCAAAGAAGATGCTGTCATTGGCCTCCAGCATCCATACTCTTGTATACTCTAACACATATATACCACACTTATAAGCAGAACATAAAAGGCTCAAAATTAATGGTATCCAGAGGATATATGAGCAATTAATATATTCATTGTTCTAAGACTCTTAAATGCAAACACTTCCACAGCCAGCAGTATAAAAGGAGAAATATGGCAGAATCCTTCTGTCTTTGATATGATTATGCTCTTGGGCACACAGGTGGTACTTCAAAGACAATCTCTTGTTTGTTTAGCAAAGCAAAGCTGTGCGGTGGTTGCTGGATTTTGTAATAAATGATGAACCTACTAAAACTAGTTTGTACTCCTATATTATTTTTTTCTTCTATCCAACAATTAGATTTAGTTGATAAAGCATACACTAGACAACCAGGACAACAATCTTTTTAAGCAGCTCAGATGCACGAAAAGAATAGCAATCAGTTTGCATTGTTTTTATGTAAATGTGGTTCATCCCATTTGACAGCAACATTGTAGACTCTTAGCAGTGCAGTGTAAGAACCAGACAGGCAGTTCTCACTCATGGTCCCTTTTAAGGTCTGAGTTCATTTTTTTCTTCTATTATTTTTTTAATTTATTATTTTTTAATTAGGTATTTTCTTCATTTACATTTCAAATGCTATCCCAAAAGTCCCCCCAGACCCTCCCCGGCCCCACTCCCACTTCTTGGCCCTGGTGTTCCCCCGTACTGAGGCATATAAAGTTTGTAAGACCAAGGGCCTCTCTAACCAATAATGGCTGACTAGGCCATCTTCTGCTATATATGCAGCTAGAGACACAAGCTCCAGGGGTACTGGTTAGTTCATATCGTTGTTCCACCTATAGGATTGCAGACCCCTTTAGCTCCTTGGCTACTTACTCTAGCTCTACCATTGGGGGCCCTGTGTTCCATCCAATAGCTGACTGCGAGCATCCACTTCTGTGTTTGCCAGGCACTGGCATAGCCTCACAAGAGACAGCTATATCAGGGTCCTTTCAGCAAAATCTTGCAGGTGTATGCAATGGTGTCAGCGTTTGGAGGCTGATTATGGGATGGATCCCTGGGTATAGCAGTCTCTAGATGGTCCATCCTTTCATCTCAACTCCAAACTTTGTCTCTGTAACTCCTTTCATGGGTGTTTTGTTCCCAATTTTAAAAAGGGGCAAAGTGTCCACACTTTGGTCTTTGTTCAATACCTCTCCTGGGCATATGTCCAGAAGGTGTTCCAATTAGTAAGAAGGACACATGCTCCACTATGTTCATAGCAGCCTTATTTATAATACCTAGAAGCTGGAAAGAACCCAGATGCCCCTCAACAGAGGAATGGATACAGAAAATGTGGTACATTTACACAATGGAGTACTACTCAGCTATTAAAAAGAATGAATTTATGAAATTCCTAGGCAAATGGATAGACCTGGAGGGCATCATCCTGAGTGAGGTAACCCATTCACAAAAGAACTCACATGATATGTACTCACTGATAAGTGGATATTAGCCTAGAAACTTAGAATACCCAAGATACAAAATACAATTTGCAAAACACATGAAACTCAAGATCTGAGTCCTTGACCCAGCTCTTTTCCCTTTGCTCAAGGTGACCTGCTTTTAATAGAACACAAACAAAATGCATCATAGGCTCCACATACATCAATGTGCTAGACTTTTGTCTCCTCAAAATTCTAATATTGGACTGCTGTCCCACCCCAAGGTGATGCCTCTATTAGATAGTTAATCCTTTGAGAGGTAACTAGATCACAAGAGTAGATCTAATGTGAAGAATTGACTAATTTTGTTTGTCAGTGTTAGCATTTCTTCTAGATTCCATCCCACAGTTACATGACAACAGACAGGTATGCCTGACTCACGATAAAAGGGACTGCTTGCCCTCTCTTCTTTCTCTTGCCTTCTTCCTCTCTTCCTGTCTTCCTCTTTTCCCTCTCTGTCCCTTCTCTCCCCATTCCCTTCCCCCTTTGTCCCTACATGCTCATGGCTGGCCTCTAATCCTCTTTCTCTTTCTCTCTCTCTCTTTCTCTCTCTTTCGCTCTCGCTGTCTCTCTGCTACCCCTTCATGCCCTAAATAAACTCTATTCCATACTATATAATCATACATATCATCAGGGGAAAGGGTTGCCTCAGCATGGGCCCACAGAGGCACCTCCTTCCCCGAACACCCCCCCACACACACACACACCATACTAGGCCTTCACCAAACATATCCCTGACTTCTTTTTCTTTTGTATAAAGCACAACAGTCAGCTTGACATAGTTACAGTGTGTGTGTATTCACTTACTACACTCAAGTGTTTTCAATATATTACTTCACTAAAATGTATGAGGGACTGCACAAAGGACTATACTCTGTTTAGAAGGTGATTTTTTTTTTCCTTCTAGGACACTTAGGATTTTAAACTTATCTTGCTCACTTATTTTGCTAAATATTTTTTACCTTTTGCACTTGGACTGATCTAGTCAAAGACAGATATCATGTCTGTCTTCCTCTATATATGCATCTAGAACAGTATCTGGAATACAGCTGCTTCCAACAAATATATGCAAAAGAGAAAATGAACAAAGAGAAGACATTCTCTTCTGATAAAACACAAGCATCCTGAGTCAGAGGAGCCATTCATAAGACACAGATAATAGGGTTTCATGGAAGATTACTTGATTCTTGAGCATATATTAAAATATAAACACATGATTTTGAAGAATATTACCTCTTATTAAGAATATATTAAAAGTCTGACTTATGCTGAGCAATCTTAGCTACTCAAGAGACTGAGACAGGAAGACTACAAATTTGAGGCCAGAAAGGGATACAGAGTGAATTCAGGCCAGCCTGCTCAACTTAATGAGAACCTGCTTCAAAATAAAAAGTGAAAAAGAAGGCTAAAACTGTGGCTTAGCCCAAGGCCATAAATATAATCTCCCCAAACATAGACTTCTGCTTTGCACAATACCCACAACTGAATGGTATCAGCAACTTCTTCCCACTGATTTTACCCTCAACACAGACTTCCTTTATACCACAGAAAGAAAAAAGTTTAGAGACCCGCCGAACTTAGGAAATTAGTCTGAACAGGTGAGAGGGTGCGCCAGAGAACCTGACAGCTTCTGGAACAGGCAGAAGCACAGAGGCGCTGAGGCAGCACCCTGTGTGGGCCGGGGACAGCCGGCCACCTTCCGGACCGGAGGACAGGTGCCCACCCGGCAGGGGAGGCGGCCTAAGCCACAGCAGCAGCGGTCGCCATCTTGGTCCGGGACCCGCCGAACTTAGGAAATTAGTCTGAACAGGTGAGAGGGTGCGCCAGAGAACCTGACAGCTTCTGGAACAGGCGGAAGCACAGAGGCGCTGAGGCAGCACCCTTTGTGGGCCGGGGACAGCCAGCCACCGTCCGGACCGGAGGACAGGTGCCCGCCCGGCTGGGGAGGCGACCTAAGCCACAGCAGCAGCGGTCGCCATCTTGGTCCGGGACCCGCCGAACTTAGGAAATTAGTCTGAACAGGTGAGAGGGTGCGCCAGAGAACCTGACAGCTTCTGGAACAGGCGGAAGCACAGAGGCGCTGAGGCAGCACCCTGTGTGGGCCGGGGACAGCCGGCCACCTTCCGGACCAGAGG
Organism: Mus musculus; assembly: GCF_000001635.26. Classification (NCBI taxonomy): domain Eukaryota; kingdom Metazoa; phylum Chordata; class Mammalia; order Rodentia; family Muridae; genus Mus; species Mus musculus. The sequence goes on from NC_000081.6 coordinate 65,738,141, forward strand.
ACAGGTGCCCACCCGGCTGGGGAGGCGGCCTAAGCCACAGCAGCAGCGGTCGCCATCTTGGTCCGAGACCCGCCGAACTTAGGAAATTAGTCTGAATAGGTGAGAGGGTGCGCCAGAGAACCTGACAGCTTCTGGAACAGGCAGAAGCACAGAGGCGCTGAGGCAGCACCCTGTGTGGGCCGGGGACAGCCGGCCACCTTCCGGACCGGAGGACAGGTGCCCACCCGGCAGGGGAGGCGGACTAAGCCACAGCAGCAGCGGTCGCCATCTTGGTCCCGGGACTCCAAGGAACTTAGGAATTTAGTCTGCTTAGGTGAGAGTCTGTACCACCTGGGAACTGCCAAAGCAACACAGTGTCTGAGAAAGGTCCTGTTTTGGGCCTTCTTCTTCGGCCAGGAGGAGGTCCAAATACAAGATATCTGCGCACCTTCCCTGTAAGAGAGCTTGCCAGCAGAGAGTGCTCTGAGCACTGAAACTCAGAGGAGAGAATCTGTCTCCCAGGTCTGCTGATAGACGGTAACAGAATCACCAGAAGAACAATCTCTAAACAGAGTCAACTATAACTACTAACTCCAGAGATTACCAGATGGCGAAAGGTAAACGGAGGAATCTTACTAACAGGAACCAAGACCACTCACCATCACCAGAACCCAGCACACCCACTTCGCCCAGTCCAGGGAACCCCAACACACCTGAGAACCTAGACCTAGATTTAAAAGCATATCTCATGATGATGGTAGAGGACATCAAGAAGGACTTTAATAAATCACTTAAAGAAATACAGGAGAACACTGCTAAAGAGTTACAAGTCCTTAAAGAAAAACAGGAAAACACAATCAAACAGGTAGAAGTCCTTACAGAAAAAGAGGAAAAAACATACAAACAGGTGATGGAAATGAACAAAACCATACTAGACCTAAAAAGGGAAGTAGACACAATAAAGAAAACTCAAAGCGAGGCAACACTAGAGATAGAAACCCTAGGAAAGAAATCTGGAACCATAGATTTGAGCATCAGCAACAGAATACAAGAGATGGAAGAGAGAATCTCAGGTGCAGAAGATTCCATAGAGAACATCGGCACAACAATCAAAGAAAATGGAAAATGCAAAAAGATCCTAACTCAAAATATCCAGGAAATCCAGGACACAATAAGAAGACCAAACGTACGGATAATAGGAGTGGATGAGAATGAAGATTTTCAACTCAAAGGTCCAGCAAACATCTTCAACAAAATTATTGAAGAAAACTTCCCAAATCTAAAGAATGAGATGCATATGAACATACAAGAAGCCTACAGAACTCCAAATAGACTGGACCAGAAAAGAAATTCCTCCCGACACATAATAATCAGAACATCAAATGCACTAAATAAAGATAGAATACTAAAAGCAGTAAGGGAAAAAGGTCAAGTAACATATAAAGGCAAGCCTATCAGAATTACACCAGATTTTTCACCAGAGACTATGAAAGCCAGAAGAGCCTGGACAGATGTTATACAGACACTAAGAGAACACAAACTGCAGCCCAGGCTACTATACCCAGCCAAACTCTCAATTATCATAGAGGGAGAAACCAAAGTATTCCACGACAAAACCAAATTCACGCATTATCTCTCCACGAATCCAGCCCTTCAAAGGATAATAACAGAAAAAAACCAATACAAGAACGGGAACAACGCCCTAGAAAAAACAAGAAGGTAATCCCTCAACAAACCTAAAAGAAGACAGCCACAAGAACAGAATGCCACCTTTAACACCTAAATTAACAGGAAGCAACAATTACTTTTCCTTAATATCTCTTAACATCAATGGTCTCAACTCGCCAATAAAAAGACATAGACTAACAAACTGGCTACACAAACAAGACCCAACATTTTGCTGCTTACAGGAAACTCATCTCAGAGAAAAAGATAGACACTACCTCAGAATGAAAGGCTGGAAAACAATTTTCCAAGCAAATGGTATGAAGAAACAAGCAGGAGTAGCCATCCTAATATCTGATAAGATTGACTTCCAACCCAAAGTCATCAAAAAAGACAAGGAGGGACACTTCATTCTCATCAAAGGTAAAATCCTCCAAGAGGAACTCTCAATTCTGAATATCTATGCTCCAAATACAAGAGCAGCCACATTCACTAAAGAAACTTTAGTAAAGCTCAAAGCACACATTGCGCCTCACACAATAATAATGGGAGACTTCAACACACCACTTTCACCAATGGACAGATCATGGAAACAGAAACTAAACAGGGACACACTGAAACTAACAGAAGTGATGAAACAAATGGATCTGACAGATATCTACAGAACATTTTACCCTAAAACAAAAGGATATACCTTCTTCTCAGCACCTCATGGTACCTTCTCCAAAATTGACCACATAATAGGTCACAAATCAGGCCTCAACAGATTCAAAAATATTGAAATTGTCCCATGTATCCTATCAGATCACCATGCACTAAGGCTGATCTTCAATAACAAAATAAATAACAGAAAGCCAACATTCACATGGAAACTGAACAACACTCTTCTCAATGATACCTTGGTCAAGGAAGGAATAAAGAAAGAAATTAAAGACTTTTTAGAGTTTAATGAAAATGAAGCCACAACGTACCCAAACCTTTGGGACACAATGAAAGCATTTCTAAGAGGGAAACTCATAGCTATGAGTGCCTTCAAGAAAAAACGGGAGAGAGCACATACTAGCAGCTTGACAACACATCTAAAAGCTCTAGAAAAAAAGGAAGCAAATTCACCCAAGAGGAGTAGACGGCAGGAAATAATCAAACTCAGGGGTGAAATCAACCAAGTGGAAACAAGAAGAACTATTCAAAGAATTAACCAAACGAGGAGTTGGTTCTTTGAGAAAATCAACAAGATAGATAAACCCTTAGCTAGACTCACTAAAGGGCACAGGGACAAAATCCTAATTAACAAAATCAGAAATGAAAAGGGAGACATAACAACAGATCCTGAAGAAATCCAAAACACCATCAGATCCTTCTACAAAAGGCTATACTCAACAAAACTGGAAAACCTGGACGAAATGGACAAATTTCTGGACAGATACCAGGTACCAAAGTTGAATCAGGATCAAGTTGACCTTCTAAACAGTCCCATATCCCCTAAAGAAATAGAAGCAGTTATTAATAGTCTCCCAGCCAAAAAAAGCCCAGGACCAGACGGGTTTAGTGCAGAGTTCTATCAGACCTTCAAAGAAGATCTAACTCCAGTTCTGCACAAACTTTTTCACAAGATAGAAGTAGAAGGTATTCTACCCAACTCATTTTATGAAGCCACTATTACTCTGATACCTAAACCACAGAAAGATCCAACAAAGATAGAGAACTTCAGACCAATTTCTCTTATGAACATCGATGCAAAAATCCTTAATAAAATTCTCGCTAACCGAATCCAAGAACACATTAAAGCAATCATCCATCCTGACCAAGTAGGTTTTATTCCAGGGATGCAGGGATGGTTTAATATACGAAAATCCATCAATGTAATCCATTATATAAACAAACTCAAAGACAAAAACCACATGATCATCTCGTTAGATGCAGAAAAAGCATTTGACAAGATCCAACACCCATTCATGATAAAAGTTCTGGAAAGATCAGGAATTCAAGGCCAATACCTAAACATGATAAAAGCAATCTACAGCAAACCAGTAGCCAACATCAAAGTAAATGGAGAGAAGCTGGAAGCAATCCCACTAAAATCAGGGACTAGACAAGGCTGCCCACTTTCTCCCTACCTTTTCAACATAGTACTTGAAGTATTAGCCAGAGCAATTCGACAACAAAAGGAGATCAAGGGGATACAAATTGGAAAAGAGGAAGTCAAAATATCACTTTTTGCAGATGATATGATAGTATATATAAGTGACCCTAAAAATTCCAACAGAGAACTCCTAAACCTGATAAACAGCTTCGGTGAAGTAGCTGGATATAAAATTAACTCAAACAAGTCAATGGCCTTTCTCTACACAAAGAATAAACAGGCTGAGAAAGAAATTAGGGAAACAACACCCTTCTCAATAGCCACAAATAATATAAAATATCTCGGCGTGACTCTAACGAAGGAAGTGAAAGATCTGTATGATAAAAACTTCAAGTCCCTGAAGAAAGAAATTAAAGAAGATCTCAGAAGATGGAAAGATCTCCCATGCTCATGGATTGGCAGGACCAACATTGTAAAAATGGCTATCTTGCCAAAAGCAATCTACAGATTCAATGCAATCCCCATTAAAATTCCAACTCAATTCTTCAACGAATTAGAAGGAGCAATTTGCAAATTCATCTGGAATAACAAAAAACCGAGGATAGCAAAAACTCTTCTCAAGGATAAAAGAACCTCTGGTGGAATCACCATGCCTGACCTAAAGCTTTACTACAGAGCAATTGTGATAAAAACTGCATGGTACTGGTATAGAGACAGACAAGTGGACCAATGGAATAGAATTGAAGACCCAGAAATGAACCCACACACCTATGGTCACTTGATCTTCGACAAGGGAGCCAAAACCATCCAGTGGAAGAAAGACAGCATTTTCAACAATTGGTGCTGGCACAACTGGTTGTTATCATGTAGAAGAATGCGAATCGATCCATACTTATCTCCTTGTACTAAGGTCAAATCTAAGTGGATCAAGGAACTTCACATAAAACCAGAGACACTGAAACTTATAGAGGAGAAAGTGGGGAAAAGCCTTGAAGATATGGGCACAGGGGAAAAATTCCTGAACAGAACAGCAATGGCTTGTGCTGTAAGATCGAGAATTGACAAATGGGACCTAATGAAACTCCAAAGTTTCTGCAAGGCAAAAGACACTGTCTATAAGACAAAAAGACCACCAACAGACTGGGAAAGGATCTTTACCTATCCTAAATCAGATAGGGGACTAATATCCAACATATATAAAGAACTCAAGAAGGTGGACCTCAGAAAATCAAATAACCCCCTTAAAAAATGGGGCTCAGAACTGAACAAAGAATTCTCACCTGAGGAATACCGAATGGCAGAGAAGCACCTGAAAAAATGTTCAACATCCTTAATCATCAGGGAAATGCAAATCAAAACAACCCTGAGATTCCACCTCACACCAGTCAGAATGGCTAAGATCAAAAATTCAGGTGACAGCAGATGCTGGCGAGGATGTGGAGAAAGAGGAACACTCCTCCATTGTTGGTGGGATTGCAGGCTTGTACAACCACTCTGGAAATCAGTCTGGCGGTTCCTCAGAAAATTGGACATAGCACTACCGGAGGATCCAGCAATACCTCTCCTGGGCATATATCCAGAAGAAGCCCCAACTGGTAAGAAGGACACATGCTCCACTATGTTCATAGCAGCCTTATTTATAATAGCCAGAAACTGGAAAGAACCCAGATGCCCCTCAACAGAGGAATGGATACAGAAAATGTGGTACATCTACACAATGGAGTACTACTCAGCTATTAAAAAGAATGAATTTATGAAATTCCTAGCCAAATGGATGGACCTGGAGAGCATCATCCTGAGTGAGGTAACACAATCACAAAGGAACTCACACAATATGTACTCACTGATAAGTGGATACTAGCCCAAAACCTAGGATACCCACGATATAAGATACAATTTCCTAAACACATGAAACTCAAGAAAAATGAAGACTGAAGTGTGGACACTATGCCCCTCCTTAGAAGTGGGAACAAAACACCCATGGAAGGAGTTACAGAAACAAAGTTTGGAGCTGAGATGAAAGGATGGACCATGTAGAGACTGCCATATCCAGGGATCCACCCCATAATCAGCATCCAAACGCTGACACCATTGCATATACTAGCAAGATTTTATCGAAAGGACCCAGATGTAGCTGTCTCTTGTGAGACTATGCCGGGGTCTAGCAAACACAGAAGTGGATGCCCACAGTCAGCGAATGGATGGATCACAGGGCTCCCAATGGAGGAGCTAGAGAAAGTACCCAAGGAGCTAAAGGGATCTTCAACCCTATAGGTGGAACAACATTATGAACTAACCAGTACCCCTGAGCTCTTGACTCTAGCTGCATATGTATCAAAAGATGGCCTAGTCGGCCATCACTGGAAAGAGAGGCCCATTGGACACGTAGACTTTGTGTGCCCCGGTACAGGGGAACGCCAGGGCCAAAGGGGGGGAGTGGGTGGGTAGGGGAGTGGGGGTGGGTGGGTAAGGGGGACTTTTGGTATAGCATTGGAAATGTAAATGAGCTAAATACCTAATAAAAAATGGAAAAAAAAAAAAAGAAAAAAGTTTAAGCCTTTCTGTCCTCACAAATCATTTAAGTATTAATGCATTTGCACTACATCTCATGAATATGATTATAATAGAGATCATTGGACGGTACATCTGTAGTAAGCATAATTTGACCTAGGGGGTGTCAAGCATCTTACACCAGTCAGAGTAACATCAGCCTTTCAAGGAACTCCATCTTCCCTTGTGTAATTAGAGACCCCTAGACAGGGAAGTGAGGGGCTTTTAAGCGACATGCTTGCTCTGACCCGTTGTGACAGTTTGGTGTGGGCTTTTGCTTTCACTTTCATTTTAGTAAACCTATTTTGTGACTGCTTTTCTGTGTCTTGCTCAAATTTCTCTTCTCAACTCACACACAATGTGGATATTGCATAATGGAGGACTTTCTTCCAGGTGACATTGGTATCTGCTAAGATCCCATATGCTCTGATGTATTTCTCTTTCAAACTTCAATAAAATGGTCCTTGAGTTTCCTTCCGAGTCTGTTTGGACTTTATTTTTTTAATTACAAAACTAATGATCTGCAAAAGAGACCCTGTTTTCCCCAGTGTTCACTGTTCACTAATGTTAGAGTCGAATTGAAGACCCATTAATGGAAGCTGTTACCACCTAGAAAAAGAACTCGATCTTGCTGTAGGTGGAGGCATGTCATTGTCTCCTCCGTTAAGAGATAAGCAGAGCAGGTCAATTGCCTTGCCAAAGAACTGAAGCCCAGGAGTGCTAAAGACATATGAGGAATAATAAGGCCTTTAATGAAGGAATCCACATTTTCTTTACAGAATTCTTGACCACAACTCAGTATCTGTGAGCTGTCATGAAGTTATGTTGGATGCTGTGTTTTATAAAAAAGAGAACCAGGATATGTTTGATAGAGCATGGTATGGTGAGACATCCCTCCCTCTGTAGGTACCAGCTATACAATGGGTATAATGTAGAATAGTTTATTTAGGGCATGAGAAGGAGAGTTGAGAAGGGACTATAGACAAAGAAAGACACACATACACACATACAGAGAGAAAGAGACAGGAGTAGGGAGGAGATAAGAAGAGAAAGAGAAGCAGGCCAGGAATACATGGAGAGAGAGAGGCAGGAGGGGAAGGGGAGAGAAGGGGAAAGGAGTCATATAGAGAAGGGGCAATGATAATAAAAGAGTGAAAGAGTAAGAGTAAGAGAGAGGAAGCCAGGCCTACCTGGCTTATTGCCAGGTAACTGTTGGGTGGAGCCTAGAAGGAATGCAAACATTGGACCTGATTGCATTTGTGATTCCTGACTCAGAAAGGTAAATTTTCCTTTTCCTTTTTTCCTATCTGTCTTTCAGATCTGGCCAGAGCCTAAGTGTGCCTTTTCTAGTTCTTTGAGCTCTTTATTTTTTTTCTCTAAAGTCCTCCTCCATACCACGGGGCTTTCTGTCTGCCACATGTCTGACCTTCATGCTGATTTAACTCAAATGGCTCTTCCTTAGCTAGTCTCCTCTTCCAGGCAGCTGCCAGGAAACTGCAACTTGCCTCCCCAGGGGTTGTTTTTGAACTCTAATAAAAGTTGTTCTCTAGCTTTCATTTGCCTCTATTCTTGAATTATTTTGCTTATTAGACTAACAATTCCAAACCGGGATCCTCCTTTTTCTGGTAACATGTGGTGATTTTGTTGGGATTCCTCACAGTTTCTGCAATGACTCTTAGACAAAGATCCAGTCCACAGAAATACACTTGTGAGGTTCCTGCCCTTTTGTTTCTTGTTTGTTTGTTTATCTATCTTCATTGATTTAATAATAATTAATTAGATCCTCTCATATTATAGTGTGGAAGAATCTCATAAACATATGGTCTGTGTTCTCCTTTCAACAAGTGAGAAAACTGAAACAAATAAAGCTTTGCTCCAGCTCAATAACCAAAAAGAGCCCATACTCTCAAAAGGTGTCATTTTAAATTGTAGTTGTTAAGGAAATAGTAGAAACAAGCAAAGCACATTGTCCAAATTTAAAAGTCAAATCCTAGCATCCTACTAGCCAGGTCCAAAGGAAACTCCAGTTCCTGAAACTCAAGAGACTGTCCAAATATCCAGACATGAGCTCAACCTGTATTACAGGAGGGTTTCTGGGGGCTATATAAAAGCCAGCATTCCTTAGGAACTTGTGATACTGCTATAAAGAGTCAATTTCTGGCAAAAGGGACAAATGGTTACCTGTGGTCCCTATAGACACAAAGTCCATGCTGGCCTCCAGGCTCCTTCAGTATCACAAGTGCCTGTTATATATTACAAAGTCTATGCTAGCATCCTAAGCCTTCTCACCTCCTCCTCTGCCCTTAGCTCCCTCCAGCTCACAGGCTTCCCTCCTCCTGCAGCTCACCTTTCTTATAATCTGGCTACTCTCACTCTTTGGATGATCTCTGTCTCACTCCCTCTGTCTCTGTCTGTCTCTGTCTCTGTCTGTCTCTCTGTCTCTCTCTCTCTCTGTCTCTCTCTGTCTCTCTCTCCTCTCTCTCTCTCTCATGTGTGCCCATCTCTACAATAAAAACCTTAACTATACCATGGAGCTGTCATGTCATCAGTTTCTTTAATGTACCCACTTCCCCCTACCAAGTACATCTTATGCCTAAACCCTCACATAGGAGGGTAGATGAGTCCCAACATGATTTTCCTCAAAACTAGCAGATTTGATCATGACAGTGGATGTAAGAAGAAGGAAATGAGAGACTGAAGAAGCTCAGAACACTCTGACTTGAGTGAATTCCTAAGTACTTGTGATGGGTAACTTTGACTACCAGTGCAATGCAATTGGTAAACAAATAAGGCATTAATAAGGCACACTGTTGGGTATATCTACCCAGATATACCATAGGGGATTAAATGGGGAGAGAAGACCCATTCTGAATGTAAGTGGTGCCATGTCTCATACGGAATCCTTGACTAAGTAAGAAGGGAAAAAGGAGAAGGCATGGTGAATGCCCACATTCCTTACTCTACTTCTTCTTCCTCTGAGATGGAAAGAAGGAATCCCAGCCACATGCTGCCTTCACCATGGAGCCATTGTTGTGCCTTCCTCATATGATGGACTTTACCCTTAAAACTGTGAGGCAGAATAAATCCTCCCTTCCTTACATTGTTTCTATTAGGTATTTTGACATAAGAGAAACAACAAATGCAGCACGGTACACGTTCCATTAGCCAAAGGGCAAAAAGCTTTACAACCTATTGCTTACTTAGGACTTAACTCTATGACATACACTCCATCAAAGAGGTGTACCAGCACAATATGTCTATTCAAAAGCGGGCAATTCAGCCCTACATAGTTCAGCTATATCACCCTCTCTAAGGGTTAAGAAGAAAGTAAGAATCAAAAGAAGGGGTATAGTGTTGCTGAATGCTGTTTTCCTTGTGGAACATGATCACTGCATTCTTGAACTCTTGATGGTTGTGACTGTCTACACAAATTCTATGCAATATTGAGCCTTGTCATTGAGAGGGAAGGAGCACCTAAGGCCTCAGCATGGTCTCAGGATATACAGCCCATTGAGAGTTGCTGGAAAAAAGATAGACTTCATTGGTGTAGCCACTGGTAAGTAGCCTATGCTTCAGTAAATGAATCCTTACTCGCATGCCTATAAGTAACTTCAGTTAAATTCATTGGGACACACACACACACACATACATACATACATATATACATGCATACACACAATCACAGAGACATGGCATGACAGTAGATGGAAGACTAGTTGGGAAGATGAAGATGATCAGTGTGGGAGCGGGAGGGATATAATGGGATGAAGATGATCAAAATACATTATGTAATGAACATAAAAGAGAATGTCATCAATGTTACATGTAAACAGTGCATAACTTAAAGCTCTATTTATAAAGCCAAAAGAAGAAGGTTAGTGGATATAAATTTATTTTTCCAAAGAGGTTTAAGAATAGTGGATATTGTTGTGGTTTGTAAAATAGAAAGGGAAGCCAGGGACATGTTTGGTAAAGGTGAAATACGGTGCAGGGGAGAAAGGGTGCCTCTGCAGGCCCATGCAGAGGCATCCTTTCCCCCTGAGATACTAGCCATACAACTGGATATAGAATACAGTTTATTTAGGGAATGGGAAGGGGAATTAAGCAAGTAGGGAAACTGATAGTATTTTTGGCCTTTTAGTTAATTTGAAACTAGGAGTTTATTCTTACATTAAAAGGATTTACCTACAGATGATGGCAGTAGATGCTCATTAAATGATAATGGGTGAATAAACTTGGAATTTATTCTTACATTCAAAAGGATTTACCTATTGGTCTTGAAGATGTTACTTCAGGTACAGAGGAGGGCAATAAACATTCATTAAAGATGGCCCAAGATAATCTGGCTCTGGACTTGCAACATTCCAGCCTTTCCAAATAATTGAAACCATAATCAGTTAATCAGCCTTACAGGCGGTTCAATGAAAAGGGAGATCCTTCACACTGTTCAACATTCTGTAGGAGCCTTACTTCCCAGGATCCTTGACCATGTAGATGCTCTTGAATTTTGCCCAGTTCTGTGATTCTGGAGGAGAAGGGGTGAAATAACACTAGGACTGCCAAGACCAAGTAAGACAGTAGCTTGCAGTTTCTATTAATATCTGTCGCGTAGAATGAAGGCTCTCGAGAAGCTCATTTAGAAGCCAGCTGCCATATTGTTGTTCCTATGGGACTGCAAATGGGACATCAATGAGAGGAGAGGCTCTTGGTCCTGTGAAGGCTCAATGCCCCAGTGTAGGGGAATGCCAGGACAGGGAAGCAGGAGTAGGTGGGTTAGTGAGAAGGGGGAGGGGAGATGGGATGGGGGTGTTTCAGAGGGGAAATGAAGAAAGGGGATAACATTTGAAATTTAAATAAAGAAAATATCTAATGTAAAAATGAAAAAAATGAGAAGGAAAGGAAGAAGAAGAAGAAGAAGAAGAAGAAGAAGAAGAAGAAGAAGAAGAAGAGAAGAAGAAGAAGAAGAAGAAGAAGAAGAAGAAGAAGAAGAAGAAGAAGAAGAAGAAGAAGAAGAAGAAGAAGAAGAAGAAGAAGAAGAAGAAGAAGCCATCTGTCCCCCAGTCAGCTTATGTAAGGCTTTGTGTTGTGCTGGGAGAAAGAGGTTTAATTCTTCCTAGGGAAAGGAATAGAAGATCTCTTTCTCCCTATTCTCTAGGGCTTTACCTCAGAAACCCAGTAATTCTCAATACTTTCTGTTCCCTTTGAAATGTATATAAGTCCTTTTGAAGAGTTAAATAGGCATTTTGCCCTCCTAAAGACTCAGGAATGTTTTTCTCTAGATCCTGCAAACCCTCTCTTTGAAATGTAAATGTCAGGAGAGGGAACACTCATCTCTCAATTTTCCCAAGAATGAAGGCACCTAACTGCTGTGATCGCTGTCTACAAATTGCAAAACCCCTCCAGTAAAATGATTCAAGTAGTTTTTTGTGTCATCTTCACCCCCGCCCCACACATACACACACACACACACACACACACATACCTCAAGCCAATCCAATTAACTAACACAAAAGCCATTCCCAGTTGCTGGGGAAATTCTGGATCAATGTTCCCAAAGTCCTCTTTCTTGAAGATGCGAATGACTGTATCCGATTGGCTATTTGAGAGCAGGACACTTGTTTCTTCCTGTGTCTGTAGTTTCTAAGTGCCTGCAGTGTGCACCACATTCCAGTTTAGTGCTTTTCTGATAACAAATCTTTTCTCCGTATTTTTTGTTTGTTTGTTTGGTTGGTTGGTTTGGTTTGGTTTTTGGTTTGGTTTGGTTTTGTTTTGTTTTGTTTTTTGATGGGTGTTGTAAGTTTCAAGAAATGCTTTGTTTCAAACTATCTTCCTCCAGCAATAGTCGCTCTGGTATTGAGCCCCAGCTTAGGCCACAGACAACAGTCTGCATCAACAGTCAACAGTCTGCGTCAGCCATGAAAAAATGAATTGAACTCTGTGGAAGGTGAAGGAGGGGTTGCCACACCTATATTAAAGGTTCTATAAAACTGGTCAGAGCTTCACGACTAGGAAGCGTTGGAATGTTGCAGATTCAAAACCAAATTATCATGGGCATCCAGTGCTCACCTCTGTGGCGATTTCTACATTTTCCAGAAGTTACTTAACAGATCATGAGCTTCTACCAAGCTAAGAGATAAGAATATCATCAGATAGCTTCAAAAACCTTCCAACAAAGGTCTACCTATCTCCTTTACTGCAAACCATTTACCTGATATTTCCAACAACATAACAAAAATACCTTGATCTATAATTTTCATTTGTTCTATAACAACAAGAACTTCATGAAACAGTTTTCACATTGGGGCATACTATTTGGGGCAGCCTCAATACAAGTTCCTGGGCTCAAGAGCACACTCTTACCTTTAAGGTGAGACCTGTGCTTTGTTTAAACAGAATTAAGCAATGATGAACACACCACACCATCAGATGCCAGAGCCTCCAGCCAAAATCTGATCAGACCTAGATGAGCTGTACCAAGCCAGAACTTCACATATCAGCCTAGCCAAACGTAGAGCCAAGAGATCTAAACATGACCTGATTTTAGACACCATCTCATATGTAGGCTACAGCACAGTAATAGATGACCAGAGCCAATGACTAGTCCTTGCAAATAAGAACTTGACTATTGTTATTCCCTCTTTCTTCTGTTTACATAGTTAGATAGGTTCACGGAGGGACATGGCCCCTTTTCATCTCTGACCCCCTCTTACAATGGCTGTTACTGTTACAGAGTATACTAACTAATGAGTTTGCCTGCTTAAATTTCTTTTTGGACAGATTGGTATTTAAATAAAATAAAAACAACAAATTGGATTCAAAGCATGTCAGAGGAACTGAATTGAATATTTTTTATCTAATGACTGCTTCTCGGGAGTATTTGCTTCTGCTTGTTTAAACACACACAGTGCAGATAATTTCCCCACAGTTTAAAACCCAAACACATGAAATGGTGTTTAGAGAGGACTGAGATCATTTTATGTTTTGGAAACCATTTCTGTGTTCTGCTCTCTGGTTCCTGGGCATTCTACTCTGATGCTCTCTTCAGGTGATACACTGTGGCCTTTTGATATTGACCTTTACCACATTTAATAATACAGTAATGCTCCCTATTTTTAACTGTAGTGGCCTCTTTAATAAACATCCTTGGGACACTGTAAAGACTAAAACAAAATGATTAGGCATGGGCAGGCAGGGGAGGGTGTGGAATCCTGCTTTCTGCAGAGACCAATCATTTCTTCTCTCTGGAACATCCATCTGTGTGTGTGTGTGTGTGTGTGTGTGTGTGTGAGACAGTCACCAGATTATGTTTTTGTAAACACATTTTCTTTGCTCTCTGCTTCGATTTGCCTTTCCAACTCCCCTGGTGGATAACTGAATGAGAGGTTTAAAGATGAAAGCCTGCCAGACACGATTTTCATGATTTCTTCTGTACTCGTAAATGCCTTTTAGATGCAATTCCATATTGAACTTTGGAAACTTACAGATGCTTTGTCTAGTTGATGTGGCTCCTTCTTAATGTGATTGTCTCCAACAGCAAGATTCTGCAAACATGGCTGGTGACATCAACATTCTGCTTTCCTCTGTATCCATTTTTTAACCATTACCACTCCCATGTCAGGAATCAGCAAAGCAACAGGAAAAAGATTGCTACAGAAAGACTAGTGTATCGAAGAAAACCAGGCTACATCACATGGTCCATACCTTATGTATGACTGGCTGAATACACTGACTTACTAAGCTATCCACAGAGCTTGGAATAATTGCCTAGTGACAATTAGGGCAATACAAAGTATTTCAGCAATTTAGAGGGGGAAGGTCTAGGAAAATTCTTTCACAGTCATGGCAGTTGCGTATGAGGGAAAAGCTAGTGTAAAATGTAAATTTGAAATAGATAGGAAGCTTACAATGGTGAGGATGCAGTTGATCCCTGGTTTATGGATTGGTAGGTAGGGAGTGGGGTTCTGACTGTTAAGTGTTGAGTCAGTGCCACTTTTGTGTATTGTCCTATTCAAGGAATCACTGACAACAAAAGCATTCTGCTTCTGCTATGTATTCCCCCAAAAGGCTTTATTTAGGTTTTAAAGAAAGTTTTAAGGACATAAAGATAGATAAAAGTCTGAACTCCTGGGCATATATCCAGAAGATGTCCCAACAGGTAAGAAGGACACATGCTCCACTATGTTCATAGCAGCCTTATTTATAATAGCCAGAAGCTGGAAAGAACCCAGATGCCCCTCAACAGAGGAATGGATACAGAAAATGTGGTACATTTACACAATGGAGTACTACTCAGCTATTAAAATGAATGAATTTATGAAATTCCTAGGCAAATGGATGGACCTGGAGGGCATCATCCTGAGTGAGGTAACCCAATCACAAAGGAACTCACACAATATGTACTCACTGATAAGTGGATATTAGCCCAGAAACTTAGGATACCCAAGATATAAGATACAATTTGCTAAACGCATGAAACTCAAGAAGAACGAAGACCAAAGTGTGGATACTTTGTCCCTTCCTAGAAATGGGAACAAAACACCCATGGAAGGAGTTACAGAGACAAAATTTGGAGCTGTGACAAAAGGATGGACCATCTAGTGATTGCCATATCCAGGGCTCCATCCCATAATCAGCTTCCAAACGCTAACACCATTGCATACACTAGCAAGATTTTGCTGTAAGGACCCAGATATAGCTGTCTCTTGTGAGACTATGCCGGGGCCTAGCAAACACAGAAGTGGATGCTCACAGTCAGCTATTGGATGGGTCATACGACCCCCAATGGAGGAGCTAGAGAAAGTACCCAAGGAGCTAAAGGGAACTGCAACCGTATATGTGGAACAACAATATGAACTAACCAGTACCCTGGAGCTCTTGCCTCTAGCTGCATATGTATCAAAAGATGGCCTAGTCAGCCATCACTGGAAAGGGAGGCCCTTTGGACTTGCAAACTTTATATGCCCCAGTACAGGGGAATGCCAGGGCCAAAAAGGGGGAGTGGGTGGGTAGGGGATGGGGGGGGTGGGTATGGGGGACTTTTGGGATAGCATTGGAAATGTAAACGAGGAAATATCTAATAAAAAAAAAGTCTGAACTCTACTGTTTATGTATATAGCCTTACAATAGTTTTTTAAAAAAGCAGAAAATAAGAACAGGTTTCAACCCTCACTAACTATATTGCTTAAATGTTACCTACTGTATATTGTTAATAAATCCATTCTAACAGATATGAATGGAGCCACAGATATGAATGTGTTCTATCTATTATTAGAGCCAATGAAATGGTACAAGCTGTAAAGGATTCAGACTGGAATGGTGTCTGATCTTTCAGATGATAGAACATTCTTGAACTTTAAAATCATTTTCTGAAGGACCTGTCTTGAAAGCAGCTGGTACTAAGGGGCTCATGCTAAGACTCATCAAGGTTGGTGACATCACAACAGGTTCTACAAAATACATAGTCTAAGGCTCAAGGACTTCAGTTTTCAGTTAAGAGCTTAGTGATCTGACAAGAGTAATATTCAAGGATTCGTAACAAACCAAAGATATGTTTGTATGTGAACAATTTTAGATAGGGATGAATTATTTTGTTGGCAGATAGTTACTGAACAAAAATAGCAAAACGGTATTCAAGAGTTACAGAATCTGCAAAAGTAGGTTATTAATAATTGTGGGTAATAAGGGTCAAGAATGTGAAATTAAAATGGATGTAGAAATTCTTCATAATGTCATTTTGTGTGTGTTTTATTTCCACTCACTCGAAGGCCTAAAGACATATGCCATGCTTTAACTGCAGAAGTATAACCACATGAGGCAAAGGGGGAAAAAGAATAGGAAAAGGAGGTACCAAAAAAGGAAAGAAGCAGGAGGTGGGGAAGAAGAAAGTGCATAAAGAAGAGCAGGGTAGTTGGGAGATTTCGCAATGGAAGTTGGTGAGCACCTGCAAGAATGAGAGTGTTTAGAGAACAAGATACACAGCATAAGAGGTGAACTGCGTCAGAATGAAGGGAGCAGACTGTTCATCCAGCATGTATATATTTAGTGCTTACCTGCACCCAATGTGAGGAAAAGCCAATATAGTCCTTGCCCTTATGGAATGTTAAGTACACAAAGGAAACAACTTATTTTAAAGGCTACACATTATTGGAGGGTTTTGTAATACCATGGTTTGGGATATTTTGCCTGAGCCAGAACATCTAAGGAGCTTGTGGTTATCTGCAAATGCTTGTTACGTGGCATTTAGGAGGATGAGGATGCTGAGACATTACTTAACCAATACAAATGTCAGACTCTCTAGCCTGTCAGATGGTAATGATGAGAGTACCTGGTCGTGTCTTCTAAGAAAACTATACAAGTTCTGTAAAGTATTATGACCAATGTTTGAGCTCCATATTCTAAACTTGTCTTCATTCAGGAGCCAGAAGACAAAGATCTCAGTCTGACCATAATACCCCTTTCCCAAATCCTTAGTGGCAATGGAAATATACATATTTGCCATCCTTTTGTCCAGGCAGCAGGTGGTTCTTACTCACAAGTTATACTATAGGAAAGGAAGAAGTGAGCAGGAAATCATCATCTAGACAGAAATATGATTATGGAAATTTTATATAGAAGTAAATATAAGAAATTTTATGAATCACAGAGTTTGATTTCCATGAACGAAAGCAGACTAGAGTGCTTCCCCATCCCCAACAAATGTTATTCACAAATCATTTACTATACTTCCTCTATTTCACAATATCCCAGGTAATTATAATGTTCCCAGAGCTAGGAACTATGATATGCCTGTCAAACACTAGCCCCCCATAGAAGTTGCCCACAGTTTTCCTCTTGGCTTCTCATGCCCCTAATTTGTTTTCAGTCCCTGTGAATTTAAAAATCATTCCATCAATGGAACGGTCCAAATTAAGTCCCATGCCATGAGAGGGACCTCACACCTGATACTGTCTGAATAGCCAGGAACCAGAGGATGGATAGCACAGGAACCTAGGATAGACTCAAACATGTTTAGGGAAAAAACATCAATAAAATGAAGTGATTCCTGAGACGTTATGCTATACTCATAGATTGCTGCATAGCCCACTTGTCATCTGAGAGGCTTTATCCAGCAATTGGTGGGAACAGATGAAGAGACCCACCTACGCAAACGTTAGGTGTAGCTTGGTGAGCCCCATGAAAGGGGAAGAGCCAGGACAACAGGAGAACAAGTTCCACAAAAATCAAGTAAACAGGGCTGATAGGGGCTCACAGAGACTGGAGCAACAATCAGGGAGCCTGCATGGGTCTGACCTAGGTCCTCTGCATACATGTTATGGTTGTGTAGCTTGGTGTTTTTCTGGGACTCCTAACAGTGGGAGTTGGGTTGTCTCTGACTCTTTTGCCTGCCCTTTTTCTCACTGGGTTGCCTCTTCCAGCCTCAATATGAAGGGATGTGCTTAGTCTTATTGTAACTTGTTATGCTAAATTTGGGTTGACATCCCGGGGAAGCCTGCTTTTTTGTGAAGGGAAACAGAGGAGGAGTAGATCTGGGAGAGAGGGGAGGTAGGGAAGGAAGGGGGTGGAAATGGAGGGAGGGAGAAACTGATTAGAATGTAATGTAGGAGAGAAGAATTAATCTAAAAAAAATCATTCCTCCAACTGCAAACACAAATGCCTAACTACTCAAGGGTGAGAGACTAGAGTGCAGTTCCACCCTGCACTTTCATCTTCTTCACCTAGAAACTTCACCTCTGAATATTGATAGCATCTGTCCACTGTTCCCTTTCTACATAGACTCTTGGCCAGCTAGGACAGCCTCTCCCTCTTCCTTATCTGCTCTATCTCCTCTATCTCCTTAGTTTACCATGGTGACCATCACTGCCACCACAGTACTCAAGCTGCCTTCTGCCATACGTTAAAATCCTGACCTTCAAAACGATAGTTTGAGAAGGGTGGTGAAGTTTAAACTACACACAAACAGGTTTAGGGTTCTAATAAAAGAGATCCCATGGCCAGGCAAGTGGTATGCACCTTTAATATCAGCACTTGATAGGATAGCCTAGTCTACAAAGAGAGTTCCAAGACAGCCTGGGCCACACAGAGACATCTGTCCAACAACAACAAAGATCCCAGAGAGTCCTGTAGCAGTGAATTAGTTAAATCGCTGGTGGGTCACTCTTTCAGCTACCCTCCAGAGTCCTCTGGATTCATGAATTAAGGATAGCTTAATCTTGATTTGCCTTGACTAGCTCAATGACTGCCCACTTCTAAAATTCCTCACAGACAGAAAACACTCTCTCCAGTATTCCTCAGTGTGGAAAGCCACATACGCCATTACAAGATGGCGCTGGCTACCACTGGTCACCACCCGTAAGTTTGGGTAAACAACCAATGTGCACATGTGCATAAGGGTTTTGGGCCAAGTCACAGCCCATCCCAGGGAATGTAAATGAGGTACTGAAAGCACAACCAATCGGGTATAGACATGCCACTCCTAGGCCTATATAAGCAGCAGCAGTTCTGGGGCTCGGGGTCTTTCGCCTTCGCTATCAAGCTCTCCCAATAAACATATGCAGAAGAATCCTGTTGTGGCGTCTTCCTTGCTGGCGAGTCGGGCATCCATACCTCAGTTAATATCTTTTAAAATCTATATTTTATCTTTGCTTCCATGGCTCCTTCAGGGCAGCCCCCTATCTTTACTGCCCAAGACACTTCTGGGCAGTCCTTCTGGGGCCACTTTCCTTCTTGTACCTACATTTCAGACATTACTCCCTCCTGTTCCTTCTTGGTGTGTTCTGTCCTACCCCTCCTTCTGACAACTCTCCATCTTCCTCTCTGTCCCAAGGCTAGACCTGCCTCTGTCTTCCCAACCCAGTCATTGGCTGCTGGCATCTTTATTTACTAATCAGCAACAACTGGGGGCAGGATTCCTCAATGTCTTAAGTGCAAACAATCATGTAAGTTGTTTTGGGGACCAAAATTAACAGTATAATGCAAGCAGCATTAGACCAAAACCACTTCATTTTCCCCTTTTTGTCCAATTAAAAAGGCTCTTTTCTCTTAGACATAAATTGATCACAACCATAACAATTATATAAATTACAAATTATGATATAACCGTTAACATCCAGTCCATCATACTTATACTTGTCAATTAGATAAAGTACTCTACCATTTATCCTAATGAAAAGAGCTTATAATTCTATACCTGAATTATATTCTGATTTTAGCTTGCATTGCCATCTGAAAACCATCCTTTCAAGTCTGTATCATCTCTCAAAACAACTAACAACTTGAACTTGATTATGAGACTATAACTTATAGTCTTCAACCCTGTCAGAAGTCCAAGAATGAATTAAATATTACCTGAATAGATAGGAAGCAAAAACATAGCTTCCAAAACTTAAACCAATTGTAGAGACAGCTGACTAACTGGATAGCCCCTAATTTCTTATAACTTCTGTCTGTAGCCTTCTGGCCCAGAACCATCTGACAGACCTTGAAATGAAGCAGGAATTATGAACGACTAGTTTGCTCTGTCTTGGCAGAACTCAATTGTCAACATTCCTGCATTGTGTGTCCTTTCCTGGACAGTATATTTTGTCTGTAGATGAATAAGGCAATTTTTGACCAGTGGCTACCTTGCCATAACTGGAGCAACTCTATATGGAGGTTTTGATGCTCAAATTCTTCTTTGAAGGGGACTGGGGAAACTGTCAGGAGCAGACATGTTTCCTTGTCAAATGATCTTTAATAATGAAATAATATTAAGTGTCACATTCTGTGGAGTTCTGGTATCTATGAAGACTATCTATGTAATGCACATCTGAACTGTTAAATCTTAATTACTCTTAGCCATTTCTATTTGAGTAATATTGAAAATACTTTATTATAATTACATTGTAATCTAATATAACCATAAGTTTACTATCTGGCCCTTAACCTGTGTTACTTAATCATTCTAAACAGTCTGTAACAGCAGCTGTTAGAAGAACTGTGTCTAAGCCTTGTATTTTTTTTTTCCAAGACAGGGTTTCTCTGTATAGCCCTGGCTGTCCTGGAACTGACTTTGTAGACCAGGCTGGCCTCTAACTCAGAAATCTGCCTGCCTCTGCTTCTCAACTGTTGGGATAAAAGGCACGAGCCACCACCGCCTGGCTAAGCCTTGTATTCTTTAATGGGTTGCATAAGCACAATGCCTATCTAACAATATTACTCTCAAATTTTATATCAATATCAAAATTTATACCAATGAAAAGCTTAAATCTGTATCAATATAAATGTTGTACCAATGTAAGATTATAACTTCAATTTGTATCAACTATAAAGATTCTACCAGTATAAGTTTATGGCTACACAATGCTTTGTTCAAGAATAAAATTAGTAATCTATCCTATCTGTTTCTTTCCTGTACAAAATTAGTACCATGTCCAAATTTTCCCTTAAAATGATAATTTATCTGTGATTTATGAAGTAACCATAACAAGACACCCAAACTCAAGGAATGGGGATGACAACTCTCCACAACTTCTTCCTGCTGAATTGGGCAACGAAATTTCTTTAAAGGGGTTGGGAGGGGTAGAAAAATTTGATTAGATTTAAAAAAAAAACAAACTGGCTTTAGCATATGTTATCCAGTCTCTGTATGCATAGAAGACCCAAGGCTTGATTGAAGTTCTCACTGGATCCATCTGAAACGTTGGATGAAGAGAGGGCATCTGGAATCACAAGCTATTCCTGAAACTGCTTTGAAAGCAATTCTCTGGAAACAGCTTCAGGAGGTAACAGGCTGAAACATCAGGTCATTTCAGTGTCCCAGTGGATCAATCTTGATACAGTTGTACATTCTGCAATATATGAATCTCAATCCAAAATGTTAGTACTATTAAGATATTCGTATGGAGTGTGCAAGATGCACAGATCAGTTAAGGATGAGATTTTGCTCCTTGTCTGAGTGGATGAAAGACAACTGTCCTTTTTATGAGTTAATTTGATCAATTATCCAATTGTGATAAATCTTCATCATGCCATATGAAGGAGGTCATGAAGAATCTTAAGGATTGCATAACCAACATGATTTATTGTCTAAATTTAGATGAAGTTTTTTCTAGAGACATTTTTATGTCTAAGCAAGTTATTAGGCTATTCCCATGATAATGAATCAGCAGATCAAGCTACCTGTCCTGTTTGATTTTCTCTAATTTTCTTTCCTGTAGCCCAGATTTTCAGGGGAGTCTTCTTCTGTCATATCTGACCCATATCCTTTCCTGTCAACACAAATACAAAGACTCTCCCCCCAAAAATAGCATGTTGGTCCAGTAACCAGAAATCATTAAAGGTATAGATGAAATTAATTTAATAGCTTGTCCTCACTCCCAGAAGAATTTTAATATAACCACCAAACTGATAACCACACACATTTTAATAATTAAAACAACTCAAAGCAATTAAAACAATCTAAACAAATATTATAAAACTCAGGAATACCAGAGGGGAGAGTTTGCAGGCTGCAGGGAGGTTTAGAAGTGCCCAGACAGTGAGCTAGTCAAGGCATATCAAAATTAAGCTGGCATATGTATGTCTTTCATTTGTGAATCCAGAGGGCTCTGGCAGGTGGCTAGAAAAGTGACCCACCAGGAGTTTAACTAACTCACTGCTACAAGCCCTTGTTCTTTCTATGTATGAAGACAATGAAAATATGAAGATTTCCAGGGCCAGGAAGCAGGAGTGGGCGGGTTGGGGAGCAGGGCGGGGGGAGGGTATAGGGGACTTTTAGGATAGCATTTGAAATGTAAATGAAGAAAATATCTAATAAAATTTTTTTAAAAAAAGAAAAGATGAAGATTCATAAATTTGAAAGCAGCCCCTTACCAGATTATGAACCTCCTGCTATAGTGATCATGGACTGCATAGCTTCTGGAGTTGTGGGAAGTATATTCTGTTATTTATAAGCCACGTAGTTTGTAGTATTTTGTATCAGGCAGATCAAAAGCATGCATCAGTAAGACGAATACAATGATAGAAGCAATACACTCCCTGAACACAGTGGAGTGTCACTTACCCATTCCTACAGCTTCTAAAGGGTACCCAGCTATCAGCAAAGTCCTAGACAAGGTTAGCTTATAAAAAGGATCTGGGGAGTTGCCAGAGCATCTGCGGAAGACATCTTGGTTCCCAGATTCCACCAAGACTAGTCTGCACAGGTGAGAGTGTGGACGACAGAAGCTAACAGCCTCTGACACAGACCCTGTTTTGGGCCTTCATCTTCTGCTAGGAGGCAAGGCCAAACACCAAATATCTGTGCACCTTCCCTGAAAGAGGAGAGCTTGCCTGCAGAGAGCGCTCTGATCACTGAAACTCAGGAGAGAGCTAGTCTCCTAGGTCTGCTGGTAGAGAATAACAGAATCACAAGAGGAACAAGCTCTAACCAGAGACAACTATAACAACTGACTCCAGAGATTACCAGATGGCAAAAGGAAGATGTAAGAATCTTACTAACAAAAACCACGAACACTCACCATCAACGAACCCAGCACTCCCAACTCAGCCAGGCCTGGGCACTCAAACACACCCAAAAAGCTACACCCAGATTTAAAGGAATATCTCATAATGATGGTAGAAGACATCAAGAAGGACTTTAATAATTCACTTAAAGTAATACAGGAGAGCACTGTTAAGGAGTTACAGGTCCTTAAAGAAAAACACAAAATACAACCAAAGAGGTAGAAGTCCTTAAAGAAAATCAGGAAAACACATCCAAACAGGTGATGGAAATGAACAAAACCATACTAGACCTAAAAAGGGAAGTAGACACAATAAAAAAAAAAAGAAACCCAAAGTGAGGCAACACTAGAGATAGAAACCCTAGGAAAGAAATCTGGAACCATAGATGCGAACATCAGCAACAGAATACAAGAGATGGAAGAGAGAATCTCAGGTCCAGAAGATTCCATAGAGAACATCGGCACAACAATCAAAGAAAAAACAAAATGCAAAAAGATCCTAACTCAAAACATCCAGGAAATCCAGGACACAATGAGAAGACCAAACCTACGGATAATAGGAGTAGATGAGAATTAAGATCATCAACTTAAAGGGCTAGCAAATATCTTCAACAAAATTATAGAAGAAAACTTCCCGAACCTAAAAAAAGAGATGCCCATGAACATACAAGAAGCCTACAGAACCCGAAATAGACTGGACCAGAAAAGAAAATCCTCCCAACACATAATAATCAGAACAACAAATGCACTAAATAAATATAGAATATTAAAAGCAGTAAGGGAAAAAGGTCAAGTAACATATAAAGGAAGGCCTATCAGAATTATACCAGACTTTTCACCAGAGACTATGAAAGCCAGAAGATCCTGGACAGATGTTATACAGACACTAAGAGAATACAAATGCCAGCCCAGGCTACTATACCCAGCCAAACTTTCAATTACCTTAGATGGAGAAACCAAAGTATTCCACAACAAAACCAAATTCACACATTATCTTTCCACGAATCCAGCCCTTCAAAGGATAATAACAGAAAAAAAAAAATACAAGGATGGGAACCACGTCCTAGAAAAAGCAAGAAAGTACTACTTCAACAAACCTAAAAGAAGACAGCCACAAGAACAGAATGCCAACTCTAACAAACAAAAATAATAGAAAGCAACAATTACTTTTCCTTAATATCTTTTAATATCAATGGACTCAACTCCCCAATAAAAAGACATAGACTAACAGACTGGCTACACAAACAGGACCCAACATTCTACTGCTTACAGGAAACCCATCTGAGGGAAAAAGACAGACACTACCTCAGAATGAAAGGCTGGAAAACAATTTTCCAAGCAAATGGCCTGAAGAAACAAGCTGGAGTAGCCATTCTAATATCAAATAAAATCAACTTCCAACCCAAATTCATCAAAAAAGACAAGGAGGGACACTTCATACTCATCAAAGTTAAAATCTTCCAAGAGGAACTCTCAATTCTGAATATCTATGCTCCAAATACAAGGGCAGCCACATTCATTAAAGAAACTTTAGTAAAGCTCAAAGCACACATTGCACCTCACACAATAATAGTGGGAGACTTCAACACACCACTTTCATCAAAGGACAGATCATGGAAACAGAAACTAAACAGGGACACAGTGAAACTAACAGAAGTTATGAAACAAATGGATCTAACAGATATCTACAGAACACTTTATCCTAAAACAAAAGGATATAACTTCTTCTCAGCACCTCATGGAACCTTCTCTAAAATTGACCATATAATTGGTCACAAAACAGGCCTCAACATATACAAAAATATTGAAATTGTCCCATGCATCCTATCAGATCACCATGGACTAAGGCTAATCTTCAATAACAAAATAAATAATAGAAAGCCAACATTCACTTGGAAACTGAACAACACTCTTCTCAATGATGCCTTGGTTAAGGAAGGAATAAAGAAAAAAAATTAAGGACTTTTTAGAGTTTAATGAAAATGAAGCCACAACATGCCCAAACTTATGGGACACAATGAAAGCATTTCTAAGAGGGAAACTCAGAGCTCTGAGTTCCTCCAAAAAGAAACTAGACAGAACATACACTAGCAGCTTGACAACACACCTAAAAGCTCTAGAACAAAAAGAAGCAAATTCACCCAAGAGGAGTAGACAGCAGGAAATAATCAAACTCAGGGGCAAAATCAACCAAGTGGAAACAAGAAGAACTGTTCAAAGACTCAACCAAAGGAGGAGCTGGTACTTTGAGAAAATCAACAAGATAGATAAACCCTTAGCCAGACTCACTAGAGGGCACAGGGACAGCATCCTTATTAACAAAATCAGAAATGAAAAGGGAGACATAACAACAGATCCTGAGGAAATCCAAAACACCATCAGATCTTTCTTCAAAAGGCTATACTCAACAAAACCTGAAAACCTCGATGAAGTGGATAAATTTCTAGACAGATACCAGGTACCAAAGTTAAATCAGGATCAGGTTAATGATCTAAACAGTCCTATATCATCTAAAGAAATAGAACCAGTCATTAATAGTCTCCCAACCAAAAAAAGCCCAGGACCAGATGGGTTTAGTGCAGAGTTCTATCAGACCTTCAAAGAAGATCTAATTCCAGTTCTTCTCAAACTATTCCACAAAATAGAAGCAGAAAGTACTCTACCCAACTCTTTCTTTGAAGCCACAATTGCTCTGATACCTAAACCACAGAAAGACCCAACAAATATAGAGAACTTCAGACCAAGTTCCCTTATGAATATCGATGCAAAAATCCTCAATAAAATTCTCGCTAACTGAAACCAAGAACATATCAAAACAATCATCCATCCTGACCAAGTCGGTTTCATTCCAGGGATGCAGGGATGGTTCAATATATGGAAATCCATCAACGTAATCCAGTATATAAACAAACTCAAAGACAAAAACCACATGATCATCTCGTTAGATACAGAAAAAGCATTTGACAAAATCCAACACCCATTTATGATAAAAGTCTTGGAAAGATCAGAAATTCAAGACCCATCCCTAAACATGATAAAAGCAATCTACAGAAAAACAGTAGCCAACATCAAAATGAATGGTGAGAAGCTGGAAGCAATCTCACTAAAATCAGGGACTAGAAAAGGCTGCCCACTTTCTCCCTACCTATTCAACATTGTACTTGAAGTCCTAGCCAGAGCAATTCGACAACAAAAGGAGATCGAGGGGATACAAATTGGAAAGGAAGAAGTCAAAATATCACTTTTTGCAGATAATATGATAGTATATATAAGTGACCCTAAAAATTCCTAAGAATTTTTCCAGAGAATTCCTAAGCCTGATAAACAGCTTCAATCAAGTAGCTGGATATAAAATTAACTCAAACAAGTCAATTGCCTTTCTGTACACAAAGGATAAACAGGCTGAGGAAGAAATTAGGGAAACAACACCCTTCTCAATAGTCACAAATAATATAAAATACCTTGGCTTGACTCTAACTAAGGAAGTGAAAGATCTGTATGATAAAAATTTCAAGTCTCTGAAGAAAGAAATTAAAGAAGATCTCAGAAGATGGAAAGATCTCCCATGCTCATGGATTGGCAGGATCAATATAGTAAAAATGGCTATCTTGCCAAAAGCAATCTACAGATTCAATGCAATCCCCATCAAAATTCCAACTCAATTCTTCAATAAATTGGAAAGGGCAATCTCCAAATTCATCTGGAATAACAAAAAACCTAGGATAGCAAAAACTCTTCTCAAGGGTAAAAGAACCTCTGGTGGGATCATCATGCCTGAGCTAAAGCTGTACTACAGAGCAATTGTGATAAAACCTGCATGGTACTGGTATAGGGACAGACAAGTAGACCAATGGAATAGAATTGAAGACCCAGAAATGAACCCCCACACATATGGTCACTTGATCTTTGACAAGGGAGCTAAAACCATCCAGTGGAAAAAAGACATCATTTTCAACAAATGGTGCTGGTACAACAGGTGGTTATCATGTAGAAGAATTTGAATTTATCCGTTCCTATCTCCTTGTACTAAGGTCAAATCTAAGTGCATCAAGGAACTCCAGATAAAACCAGAGACAGTGAAACTTATAGAGGAGAAAGTGGGGAAAAGCCTGGAATATATGGGCACAGGGGACAAATTCCTGAATAGAACAGCAATGGCTTGTGCTGTAAGATTGAGAATCGACAAATGGGACCTCATAAAATTGTAAAGCTTCTCTAAGGCAAAAGACACAGTCAATAAGACAAAAAGGCCACCAACAGATTGGGAAAGGATCTTTACCAATCCTAAATCAGATAGGGGACTAATATCGAATATATATAAAGGACTTCAGAAAATCAAATAACCCCATTAAAAAATGGGGCTCAGAGCTAAACAAAGAATTCTCACCTGAGGAATACCAAATGACTGAGAAGCACCTGAAAAAAATGTTCAGCATCCTTAATCATCAGGGAAATGCAAATCAAAACAACCCTGAGATTCCATCTCACACCAGTCAGAATGGCTAAGATCAACAATTCAGGTGACAGCAGATGCTGGCTAGGATCTGGAGAAAGAGGAACACTCCTCCATTGTTGTTGGCATTGCAAGCTTGTACAACCACTCTGGAAATCATTCTGGCGGTTCCTCAGAAAATGGGACTTCGTACTACCAGAGGATCTCACAATACCTCTCCTGGGCATATATCCAGAAGATGTTCCAACCAGTAAGAAGACACATGCTCTACTATGTTTATAGCAGCCTTATTTATTATAGCTAGAAGCTGGAAAGAACCCAGATGACCCTCAACAGAGGAATGGATACAGAAAATGTGGTACATTTACGCAATGGAGTACTACTCAGCTATTAAAAAGAATGAACTTATTCCAGGCAAATGGATGGACCTGAAGGGCATCATCCTGAGTGAGGTAACCCAATCACAAAAGAATTCACATGATGTGTACTCACTGATAAGTGCATATTAGCCCAGAAACTTAGAATACCAAGATATAAGATACAATTTGCAAAACACATGAAACTCAAGAAGAATGAAGACCAAAGTGTGGACACTTTGCTCCTTCCTAGAATTGGGAACAAAACACCTATAGAAGGAGTTACCGAGACAAAGTTTTGAGCTGAGACGAAAGGATTGACCATCTAGAGATTGCCATATCCAGGGTTCCATCCCATAATTTGCTTCCAAACGCTGACCCCATTGCATACACTAGCAAGATTTTGCTGAAAGGACCCAGATATAGCTGTCGCTTTTGAGACTATGCTGGGGCCCTGCAAACACAGAAGTGGATGCTCACAGTCAGCTATTGGATGGATCACAGGGCCCCCAATGGAGGAGCTAGAGAAAGTACCCAAGGAGATAAAGGGATCTGCAACCCTATAGGTGGAACAACAATATAAACTAACCAGTACCCCCCGGAGCTCATGTCTCTAGCTGCATATGTATCAGAAGATGGCCTAGGCGGCCATCAGTGGAAAGAGAGGCCCATTGGTTGTGTAAACTTTATATGCCTCAGTGCAGGGTAATGCCTGGGCCAAGAAGTGGGAGTGTGTGGGTGGGGGAGTTGGTGGGGGAGCATGTGGGGGACTTTTGTAATACATTGGAAATGTCAATGAAATAAATACCTAATAAATAATAAAGAGAAAATAAAAGGATCTGATTATTGACAGGTATTGGGAAAATATTCCATGTAGAGAGATCATGTGATATGCCAACGCTAGAAAACAAGACACCTTTAAGAAGGTTATGAGGGATGAATTATTATTATTATTATTATTATTACTTTTTTGAAATAAGATTTCCCTATGTAGCTCTGGCTATCATGGAATTTACTATGTAGACCAAGATGACCTTGAACTCACTGAGATCCTCCTGCATTTGTCTCCTTAATGCTGGAATTAAAGGTGTGTGCCACCACACTAGGCTTTGGTTTGAAGTTTTAACAAAGGGTGAAAAACTGGCAAAAGACAAGACTGTAGAGGGACTGAGGCCATAGTGTGTCAAGTTCATTTAAAGTACCTGGAATGTACTTAAAAAACCCACAAGGCACCAAAAAAAAAAGTGTTTGTCAAAGAAGCAACATGTAAAGCTTTGTATTAGTGGAGGGTGGAGGATAGGCCAGGGCGGACTCTCCCCTTCAAGTGATTTCAAACACCCTGTGGCTGCTCTATAATCAGCAAAGGGCAAGGCATGTCTTAAGGATCTTAGCTAGTTAACACTGCTTTTATAGCAATTCGTATGACTTTTCACAACAATGAGCCATAGAATGAACAGAAAGTTCTTATCTCTGAATTGGTAGCCAGGTTGGTTTATTTTGGCATAGTTTTCTGCTTAAATATGGCTTCCCTCGTGCTGTGTCTTCATGATCCTCCCTCTGGACACTTGCTATTTAATATCCTCTAGGATACCAGTTAGACTGAATTATGATCCACTCTAATGACCTATTTTAATTTATTTGTTTATTTAAGATCTGTTTATCTAATTAATCATACTCTGTGGTACTGACAGTTAAGGGCTTCATTAACATTCAAATGTTATGATGATGCAATATATCCCGTAAGAGTCTAGACCATGTGATGCTAGAAGACCATATCCTCAAAGAACTTCCAGGTTTGCAGGCTCCAATAACCATCTTCATAGAAAACTCAAGTTCACCCTCCCTCTGTGTTTTCCTTTGTCTTCTGCAAAACCTGATCCAATTTCTTCCATAATTGTATTCCAAGTCTTGTTAGACTATAGCTATTCTATTATACATTATCATCTATCGTATTGTTTAATAATTTTCTCATATAAATATCATTTCAATCTGTACATAATTTCATAAGAGAAAGTCTTATGTATAAGCTGACCAAATTAGAACAAACTTTTGCCCATCTCATCTCCCATCTTCCACTTTCTACCTACTCTTTATGCTTTGATTTGGGCTTTAGTTGTCATTCCATTCTTGACTCCCCATGGTGCCTCTGAACTTCCAATCCTCTGTCTATTCAATATTCTTCCTTGATTCTCCACTGAATGCATTTCTCATTCCATTCAGTTCTTAGTCCAAACATCAATGAACCACAGATTTTCCTGACCATTCTTTATGACTATAAAAACCAAAGCCTCTATATTAATATTTTGGGATTTTTATTCTATTTGAGGCTGAGACCAAGGATTTGATGATCCACTGACATGTGAGGAATGACCCCCACCCCACCTAGTCTTGTTCAGAGGATCTTGAAGGCAATTTAGATACATAATTATACTATTATGATAATGGATAGTGCATGAGTTGGTAGCTACTGACACATAAATGCATACACACAGTGCTATTATGATGACCAGAATTCCTAATAATTGCTAATGTTTGTTGAATACATCACCTTAGGTTAGCTTCACAGTTGTGAGGGCCAGCATGTACCCCAGAATAGAAAGAAAGAGAAACAGCAAAAAGAGGGGAAAACCCAGTTCCCAAACTCTTTAATGATATTCTCGGTCAGTCATTCATTTGCTTCAATGACAACACGTGCCTGGAAAGAATAATGAGGCAATGATGAGACCTGACAGACATCACAGAACCTCTCATATCTGGAGAGCAAGTATGAAACAAATACTTGGAACAGATGTTTGACAGTGGCTAATTGTCACATTTCTAGACCCTAGGACTGAAGGCTAGCTTGCTATCATATGTCACATTTCTAGACCCTAGGACTGAAGGCTAGCTTGCTATCATATGTCACATTTCTAGACCCTAGGACTGAAGGCTAGCTTGCTATCATATGGTCTTCAGATACAGCCTGGTAAGACCAGTGTGTTCCTTAATTTAATGTTTGTATAGACTGTGCTACAAGATGCCCAAACATGTATTCAAACATTATTCTGGGTATGTCTGCAAGGGAGTTTTAGATAAGATTAACATTTGAATCTTGAATTGATTAAATATATTGCCTTCCTTTGTACGAGTTAGTCTAAGCATCAAACAGACATTGGAGTATCACAGAGAACATTGTTTCCTTATAAGAATCTCTCAAATAGTAAAGTTATTAATATTTACAAATAAACCTTATTAAAAAAAAGAATCTCTCCTTTCGTAAAGAAAGAAGGAAAGTTAGACTTTTACGGAATCCTGCCCTGTACCCTATTGCCCTGGAAGTCCTGACTTCTGGAGCAGTGGCAAGCTTTTGAAATCACAGTTATGATGCCAATTGGACTCTATTGCAAGGATGAGTTAGACTTCTGTTTGTAAAATTGTAATACACACTCTGAGGTAGGTAATAATTATAGGCTGTTTTTTCTACAGCCAGTGTACACACTCAATTCCATTTCCACAACTCTGCAATTTAATGGCTTAGAAAATTCAGTGACCAAAGAACAAATGTTTCTCTTAAGACACACAGCACTATTTTCTTTAACTAGAAGCTATGCCACCATCTGCCCATTTGAGTTTCTCCATTTTAAGTATGGGGGAAATGAGATCTGGGACACTGTTTGCTGTGATTAATTCTGATAAAGTAGGGGAAACTGAACTACTTTCTCCCACAGTGGGGTAATGTAGGCTCTCTAACAGCTCACGGGACCTACTGTGGTAGTCTTTGTTCTAGTGCTTTGGATGTAATCAAAGTTAATGGAAGATAATGGCAGCCCATGTAAGTGGGACAAAAAGGATGTACTTCTCCAGAGTGAAAAATCAATGTCTTTGGCTAAGTATAGGACCTCAAACATGAGAGGTGCTGGGGTCAAAAATAAGAGCAAATACATTCTTATCTATCATAAATTCCAACTCTGGCCCTATAAGCAATTATAGTAGTTAGTACTAAATACCCATTATTCTTTCCTCTCATTGCCTACCTTTCATGTATACATAATGACAATTTCTTTTTTCCCATTAATTTTTTATTTATTCATTCACTTTACGTCCTGATTGCAGGTTCCCCTCCTCCCATCCTTCCCTCCCCTTCATCTGAGAAGGGTAAGTTCCCCCCTGGGTACCAACCCACCCTGACACCTCAAGTCACTGTAGGACTAGGTTCAGCCTCTCCCACTAAGGCCAGACAAGCCAGCCCAGTTGGGGGACAGGATCTACAGGCAGGCAACAGAGTCAGGTAAAGCTCCAGCTCTAGTTGTTGAGGGACTTGTATGAAGACCAAGATGCACATTTGCTGCATATGTGTGAGATGGGGGCTACCATTATATGTTCTTTTGTTGGTCGTTCAGTCTCTGGGAGCCCTCCAGGAGTCCAGGTTATTTGACTATGTTGGTTTTCTTGTGGAGTTCCTATCCCCTCTGGGTTCCTTATTCCTTCCCCCAACTCTTCTACAAGACTTGATGAGCTCCTTCTGTTTGGCTGTGGGTCTCTGCCTCTGTTTCAGTCAGCTAGTGGGTAGAGCCTCTCAGAGGACAGTTATGCTCGGCTCCTGTCTGCAAGCATAATAGAGTACTATTTATAGTATCAGGGATTGGCTCTCGCCCATGGGATGGATCTCAAATTGGGCCAGTTGTTGGTTGGCCAGACAATTTACTTTCTGTTCTCTGCCCTCCAGTGTTTTATGAGACATAGCATAGGTGTGGTGGTTTACTTCACTAGTTATTTCCAGAGAATACAGAATATTGAGAAAAGAATAACAACCGGACTAGAAGAATAAGACGGATCAGACACCCTAAACTTGGAAATACATTGGCAGCTAAAATTATATGGTGGCTTTCTCATGGGAGGGATACTTATATTATATAAGATGGAGTTGATATTAATTGACTGATTTTAATAGCAAAAAGTTTGGGAAAGGCAAAGCAGTCATGTTGACCTTGAGCAACCAAATATGCATTTTTGTCTGCCAGACATCTAAACTTGCCAATGTATAAAGAATTGCTACAGGTTAGATTTAGACTGTCTCCAAGTGATGGATATTAAAGGGTTCATCTCAAGGGGTGGGTTATTGGAAAATGTCAGAATATGGAGCCCAGTGCGAAGTCTTTTGGTGACTTGGGCATGCCCATGGAAAGGATTGTGTGGTCCTGACCTTTTTCTTTTTGCTTTCTGGTCATGAAGTCAACCACATGGTCTCTGCCAAGATCATCTGATATCACGAGAAGATGCTTAGTTCAAAACTGTGAATTAAATAAGTCTTTAACCTCTGTAAGCTAATTAATCTCAATGATTTGTTATAGTGATAGAAAGCTGACCAACACAGGAATCCACCCCTAAAAAGCAAAGTGTTCTTCTATTAGCATCTTATACGTAAGCTCTATGTTTTGCCACCTATATTTTATCAACTCAGTGTTTGGCCTCAACAAAACTCTAGAATAGAAAATTAAAATGAAAATGAAGAGAGGGAAGGGACCACTTTTCATATTTGTTTGGAATGGGTGACAGCAGATGTAGCCAAAGGTACTCTGAGCTCTACAGGCAAGGGTAGCACTCTCCAGAATCAGGGATCAGAACAGTACTACCAGGGTTGCAGGCAGTAGCCCCATGGCCATGCACCAGGCCAGGTTTGGGTTACTATCCTAGGGTCCCTGAGTTGAAACCCTGAGCTTTCCTGATTATTTGGGGAATTACTCATTATCTTTAAGTGAATTATTTTTTTTTTCACTTAAATCCTTGGAAAGTTGTTTCTGATTATTGAATTTAGTACTGAGCCTGATGCATAGCCTTCACTTTGTGAGTATTTACCATGTATCAGAAATATTAGCTACTAAAGATATGGCTACATACAGTTTGTACTCTGGAAGGGGAGATCGAGTGATAGAAAGCATATATTAGCAATGGATTCTGTTGACATTTGCATGTTTATGCTTTTTTTAAAGTCCATAACATTACCTTTTCTTGATACCAAAGTTTAAGTGTTTAAACTGTTCATAAAGAGGGAAGATCATATTTAAATAGGAACTGGGTGAATCTCACCACAATGATATTTTCTCCTTTATATTCATCTACAGTTTGTACATCCTCTGTAGCTGGCATGCATTTCTTCTAAGACAGCTTTTCTTCCAGACACTGTGTACTTTTATTTTCCAGCTGGAACCACTGAAGGCCCAAAGACTGTTAGCTAATGTAATAAAAAAAAATACTCTCCACTAGCCTATATCATTATAATAGCAGTCAGAAACTGTTAGTAGTTTATGAAATCTTATGCTAAATTTATTAATGTGTCTTTATATGATTTAGATGGTATATTTTGTTTTTCTGTGAGTATGATAAGGTAGGTCAGACCATGTTAATGTCACTTTTATTGAATATTAGAATGAATAACTCTGGGGCAAACTACTCTTAAAAGTTTGCAATTAAATTAGATCATTTTTAGACTGACTAAATGTCTCAACTCTGGCACCTGCCTAGTTATGTAAAATTCTATTCCCTTATGTTTGTGGATGAAAAGTCATATCCACAGAAATCCATGACATTTCCCAACTTCCCTCCCCATACAGTCTATTCGTCATGCTGTGTTTATGTGAGTCATCTAACAGCCCCTTATGTTCAGACTTCTGTATCCCACCAAGCTTGCCTTTTGTGGTGCCATTAAAAGTGTGCCAAACTTTACTGTGGTGTTGCATAATTAGTTGAGAGCCACATTTAATATCAAAATGAGGGGTTGGGGGGCGGGGTTGTTCGTCTGCCATTTTTCCCAAACCACTGGGTATTGTCCTGGCAGGCCATCCTGTCCTTGGGATGTTTAATGTCTTTTGATTTTGCTCACAAATCTGTTTTCTCTAGAGTCTTTTCTCTTTCCAAAGTTTTTTTCTTCCTCATTTGTTTGTAGATTATTCAATCAAAGATGCTCTGATGTTACTAGTGGTCTTCACTGGAGATTTCATCTAAATTATGAAGATGCACGTGTTCCTTAACAAGAAAGCAGTCCCAACTCCAGTGAGGTTGGCAGTTGGAGGTAAAAATTTCATATGAAAAGAGAAATTACCCTTGGAAGCTCTCACCTGTGTTCTATTGAAAATCCCTATAGTTTGTGAGAGATTCTTGTTCTTCACTCCTTATCAAAACCCAATAGGTCAGGCAAGGTGGAGGGCACGTTGAATAGAAAGAGATTTACTCAGCTCTAAGTCTTACTTAGGACACTGCCTTTTCCTATTTTCCCATAACATCTCAAGCAAAACTGCTCACCTCCATTGCTTTAACCAACTTTTGGCTTTCTGTATCAGTAGCTTAAATCCAGGTGGACAGTGGACTGAGCTATGGCACAGGCCCAACGTCTCTCTCAAGCCCAAGATCCCTTTTTAACATGCTTCTCCTCATATGACAAGAATATTCATGCAATAACACAATCAAACATAATATGAATTCATGCTTACTTTGAAAACAATTTAGCAATCATTTTGTGCTAGAGTAGTATTCAAAACCAATAAAACAGTTCATGAAGGGAATATCTGACTTACTAAATAATATGCCACCCACTTTGCAATATGCTGTTTTAAATTTGAAGCTCAAATAAAAGCTCCAAGTAGTCGTGGAATTGAAGTACTTCAAGTTCTGCATTCGGAGTCATGCTGCTGCTGTTCTTTATTTAAAATCCACTTTTAAGTTGCAGGGATATGTTCTGCCATAGAGTTTGAAGACAGGTGAGTCAGAATGGCATTTGAACAATCCAGGCCCACTGTGGACTGGCTTAGAGAAGGAACATGTTTCCATGTATAAAACACCTTGCCCTTTCCCTTCCTACTTCCTTCCTGTCCTTTCCTCCCCT
This sequence comes from Mus musculus, assembly GCF_000001635.26. Lineage (NCBI taxonomy): Eukaryota > Metazoa > Chordata > Mammalia > Rodentia > Muridae > Mus > Mus musculus. The sequence continues at coordinate 65,773,566 of NC_000081.6, forward strand.
CCTCCTCTCTTTCGCTTTCCTTTCTTTATCCTTTTCCATCTCCTGTCCTCCTTTTCTCTCTTCTCTAGCTCTTCCCTCTTCTTTTCTCTTCTTTCCAAGCCAGAGGCTGGATTCAGTATCTTAGCTCAAGCAGTCACCTTGCCTTAGCTTGCTGAGCAGCTAAGGCTACTGGAATATACCACTAAAACTAACTAAGTTCCAACTTTATAACTGGGGGTTCTTTAAAGTAACTTCCATATAGAATAGTAAACCAAAGGAGAAGCCAAACATATGCTAATTGCACAAAACATTTTAGAACACAACAATAGCCACAGAAATTAATTAGAACCAAGCAAAAGACTTTGCCAGAGAGCATTTTATTGTCCACACTGTTGACTATGTGCAGTCAGCACATAGTCAAGATAAAAGAGAAGACAGAGGAAATGCTTTTGTTATTGCTATTAGGTTCTCTAATAAGCTGTATACCACTTTGTAGACTGCATCTTAAATTCACCTACCTACTGGGATATAATAGAGCAGCTAGCCAATCCCCTGTGTAATAAATAGACCTCTGTACTTCAATATCTCCTTTTCCAACTTAAGTTGGTTTGCAGCCCTTACAATTTATAATTATATGTTTGTTTGAGTACTCATTTAAGGTCTGCCTAACCACATTGTTGTCATTGTTAATTAGTGGTCCTTGTGGGTCCTTTAGCACCCAACATGGTACTTTACAATATATGTGGTATAATTTTTAAGATTTTATTTTAAGCATGTGTGTGGCTCATGTTGAGGAAAGAGATAGATAGATAGATAGATAGATAGATAGATAGATAGATAGAGGAGAGGGATTGTGAACAAATATATCTTGTTGCAATTGTTCAGGATCAGAAGACAGCTTATAGGATTTGGTTCTTTCTTTTCACTGAAAGATTTGCAGATCAAACTCAGGTCATCAGGCACAACACACAAGTACCTTTCCCTATACTGAACCATCTCTCTGACCCCCAACTATTTTGAGTGAGTGAGTGAATGAATGAATGAATGAATGAATGAAAATGTTCAGTTAGCACTAACCATGATGGTAAGATCAACTGTCATTTATACCAAAATGGAGCTGAGACGGTTGTCCCCCATGCATCAGCTTATTCATCCCAAATGAAAGCGTAAGAGGTCAAAGTTCATGCAACAGATGTTTAGGAATGAGAGCTACAGCCCCCCTTCCCCCTTTGTAGTAATACAGATAATAAAGCTGCCCAAGACTACTTAGTGACTTCGTGACTTAGTACTGGGACCATGAGAATAAAAAGTACATGTTTCAGATGCTTAACAAACTAGTGACTTGCTTAGAAAGACCCTTCAGTCCAGGGAAGGAGGAATAGGGCTGACAATAGCAATGTCTCATTTTGCTAAATGGGATGCAAGAGGTGCTTTGTGTTGTGGGTACAGATATACTCCCCACAGGCCACAACTGTCCTCCATTTTCCTTTCATTTGCTTTTCTATTGTAATCGATTAGAAGATTCCTTCAACCAAAGTAGCTCACAGCCATGTCCATGGCAGAAATCAAGATTCTGGTACAGCATTGGTAGGAAGTTTCCCTTCAACAACTGCTTGAAGATGCAGGAGGATGTGTTGCCCTGTTAGATCTCCAAGTGGTACTTAGCCCCCTTAAGCCTTCCCGTTAATCCACACGATCCACCACATGTTTTCAGTCACTGCTAAAGAGCAAGAGTGATACAGTGATTGACAGTAACAGTCACAGCATCAGCATGTCCCCATCTATGTAAATTTTTAAGAAACTATCAGTTCCCTGTTGCGTAGTGTATTTCCTAAGACCAACAAGAGTACCTAAAGGGATGTGTCCTGAACAGCAAAGACCAGTTCTCAAGTATAGAGCCTTTAGCAACATTTTCAGTTGAAGAGAGCTTTAGTTTCATCAAACATAAAGTGAGATTTTCTTTTTCACAGCAGTCATTTTGCGGCAGAATCTGACATTCTTCATTGCACTAAGACACAGTGCCCGTCAGTCCTTATCTGAGATATAATTTCCTCAAGGACTTTAAGGACCTCTCTTCATGGGTAGGGGGAATGCTCACCAACTAATAGACTCTTAAACTTAAGAGACGTCAGCAAGACAATGACTGGATTGGAGTGCTAGAGCTCAAGATCAAGTCAAGGGGAAACTGTCACCAGTAGTCTCTTCAGAGGCCCCACCTTCCTGTTAGTCCTCCCTAGATTAGGTGAGGAGACTGAGTGGTGTAAAAATCCATAGTGTTACATAGTCAGTCAGGAGAAAAAGAAAAGTGCTTTGCTACTCATAAAAACAACATCACAAATCTGTCTTACACTCAGGAGCCTATCTTAGTCCATTTGTGCCTGTTTAGCAAAGTACCACAGTCTGGATTAACTATAACAAATTAGAGGTTTGTTTCTTAACATTCTGAAGACCAGCAAATCCAAGATGCTTTTCTTGGCACTAGGACCTGATGAGAGCTTTCTTGGTATGTGATAGAAGGGCCAAACAGGACAAAAGGGATAAACACCAGAGCCTCATATGGCAGGAGAGTTAAAGGACAGGAGAAACAAAACAAAACAAAACAAAACGTATCCTGATACTTAGAACAGCAATCAATTCATGAGAACAAAGCCATCAGAACTTAATCACTCTGTGTGTATAGGTGTGTATATACAAGTGTACACATGTGGAGGTCAGAGGTCAAACTCAGGTCTTGCTTCTTGGTCCTGTATGTATGTATGTATGTATGTATGTATGTATGTATGTATTCCGAAGACAGAGTCTCTCACTGGTACCTGAGTCTCACCTACTAGGCTAGACTAGATCACCAGCAAACTCTAGGTAGGGATTGATCTGTGTCTGCCTGCACAAGTTGAAAAAGACACATCTAAGTCACTCTACCAACCATATAGGGTTGCATAGGTAAGCCTGGCCAAATTCCTTCATATATGGCCCAGATCAGTAGAACCTCCCAGAGGATGCACAACAACTGGCCTAGAATCCTAGCCCTTATTTCTCTTTGATTCAGATTCATTATTTGTACAGATGAGTAAGTGATCATCATCTCATAGAGCACTAATGAGGAATAAGTATGATTTTTCTATTAAATGAGGTAGTTTGAGAATGATCAATACAACTTAACAATAATCATCTTAACTTTATCGCTAACATTTAAGTATAGTTTCAGGCAGATGGATTTATATTGTCTACTTAAGCTAACTGCATTGATGGTTTCAAGTTATGGTCCGCCTCTATGTATCATTGCCCTCTGATTTTTATTTCCTCCTATTTGATGACAGGTACTGTCACATGATCTGTTTCTGTAATGAGCCCTGATTAAACCAAAGCTTGAAAAACTGTTGCATATCAGCAATGTCTCCTTTGAAACCCTGCCCCTGTTATGTGAACCACTACAAGCTAGTGTGGCGAAAGTTGAAAAAGACATGTCCAAGTTGTCCCAGACAATGTTATGTAAAACCAGCCATCCCCAAGTCACCCTACCAACCAAATGGGGATTCATAGGTTGACCTGGCCAAATTCCTTTTTTTATGGCCCAGATCAGTAGAACCTCCCAGAGGACACACAAACCATGAGAAACAAAGGATGGGGTTGTTTTCTAACTCTGAGTCTCAGCTGGTTTGTCTTGTAGCACTGTTGTGGCAATAAGTAACTGATGCACCATTTGTTTATTGAAGCAAGATGAGTGCTTGTTTCAAGCTTATACCAGTCAAGTCAGCACTTCTGATTCTGGGATAGGATTAACAGAGAGATGTTCAAACTGGGTCGATACTTTGAGAGCTATCTTCTGGTCATCTCTTGTAAGGAAGTGTACAGAAAGAGAAATTAGCAAGTGAGATTTGAGAGAAACAGATCTTTCTGCTATCTTTGACACTCTTCCATTTTATAATCCCAACCTTTTGAGTTTGTGAAATTTCTGGCTTACAATCCACATATCCTTATAATAAATTCCCTCCCCCTTTAATGATAGTTTTAAGCTAGCTTAAAATGATTATTAATTATTGTAAATGAAAGTGATTTAGATGTAGGGTTTTTAATCTAGCTGATTGTCTTATTTTGATAGGTACTAAATAAAGGTTCTCAAGGTGCTCATACTATTAACATAAGTTTCCTTTCTCCATATTTAGCCCAAGAAAATGTTGGTCTTGACATATACTGAACTTGGGATTTTATGCAGTTTTTCTCCTTAGTTGTAAAATGCCAGACTTAATTGGTCTTTTTGGAAAGAATAAGCAACTCAGTAATGTAGTCCATATTTTAAGACCTAATAAAGAGAAACACAGATTTATCTATGATGCTACAGAGAACTTTTTTTTTATAATATTCATCAATGATTAGGCTTTGTTTCACATCAAAGCACTCTCCTGAGTTTATTGGAAAACATTATTTTTTAATGAATTTTATCAAATAGGTAGTCAAATATTCAGGCTTATCATAGCTTAGCATGGTGTGTGTGTGTGTGTGTGTGTGTGTGTGTGAGAGAGAGAGAGAGAGAGAGAGAGAGAGAGAGAGAGGGAGAGAGAGAGAGAGAGAGAGATCTGGAGCTATCCCAACAGGCTATTCCTTCCTTGAAGACCCAGATATATTCCTTTCTTTACCTTTCCTGTGCTTCGATTACAAGTGTGCACCAGCTCTTTCATGTGGGCTCTCGGGATAGAACTAAAGTTCTACTGCAAGTGTGAAGCTCTATATTTACTAAGCTATCTTCTCACTCCCCATATTTCAAGGTTTTAACTGCATTTTATATTTGCTTAAATTCATAGCATCATGGGATTTTTGTTTTGTCTTTTGAGTAATTGGATTTCCAACCACATCTCTCAGTGTTAGTTGGAAGCATTGTCAGATGACAAGGGCTAGTTTCTGCATGATTCAGTCAGGCCAATGCTCCAAGCTCTGAATAGTTTATTGCCATTATTACCTGCTTCTTGTAATCTAAACAAAGCATGAGTCAGAGGCATATTTCTACTATTTACCTCATCACTTACACAAAAGCATTTTGTTTTAATGCTGCATTATACTGTGTCCATTTAAAACCAAACGTAAGCAATGATTACGATTAGGAATATAAATGTATATAAAAATTAAGCCACCTCTTGTCCTACTTATAAGAATAACTGTTAAGTCAATGGTAGGGATGAAAGGATGGTTAATATACAGTTACAAAAACCACTATACAGACACGCAGACTTCTCCAAAGCTCACAGCTTTGATATCCAACACCAGGAAACTAAGGATAAAAAGAAAAGAAAAAAACCTTAGGATATAATAAATATGATTGATTGATTGATTTATTGATTTATCAATTTGAGGTCTTGCTATGTTTCTTAGACAGGTCTCAAACTCTTAGACTCACATGATCTTCTTGCCTCCCAAGTAACTTGTACTGTGTATGCCAAAATATCTCACTAAGTCTTGTGTTCTTAAAACAAAACATTTAAGTTGAAAACTAGGACCTAAAGAGAACCACAGTGCACTCAAAGTGCTATTCATAATATTGCCTCTAGGCTCTCTAACAATGCTACACAAAGAGGATTCCCTACAATGATTTCAGCTATCTGCTTGTGATATTTTATTTTATCTCTTCATGTTTGTATGGAAGTCTACTACTCTTCCATCCCATGTCATTGTATATGAATAGGACATGACTGCGTTTGGATTTTTACTAAAGTGCTTGCTTTATGTCTACCTCTTCCCCAGATAAGTACAATAACTTTTGATAATATCTAACTACAACCATATTTAATAGGCAGTTTCTACCCAGCTTCCCAGTTATATTTGAGACCAGGGCATCACAACCAAAGGACAAAAATTGCATATTCCTCTGGAGGCAGTATTTTACATTTTATTTTTCAAAGAAGAGCATAAACATAAGTAGAATTTATTTTGAAATCAATGGTGAAAAAAAAAGAAAAGAAATCAATGGTAAATGGTCACAACCTTCTATTTCTACCTCATTCCCAAATGAGAGACAAGCAAACAATAATTGTGATTGTAATCCAGCATTCTTTATGTGGCAAATATGTGTCTCTTTGTATAACCTGTATCTGCAGCTCCTGGTGGGTCTATTTACTTTTTAGCTAACTCTATTCTGTGGCTAACAGATGGGCTTTCGAGGCAGACAGATGAGAATTCAAATTTCAAAGTTATTCCTCACTTGTATGACTTCCAGAGATTCATTTAATTTTTTTCAAGTTCTGATTTCTACCCTACAAAGTTGAAGACAGCAGTGTATATCCAACTGTGGGGAGTAGGGTTGGGGCTGTTTCTCTAGCTTGTCACAGGGACCCTCTTCTAATCCTTCTCTTGCCTGTGCTGCTTATCCTTATACCCTTTGAGTTCATTTATACTCCTTTTTCTCCTTCCCTGTTTTCTTTCCCACTTACCTTCAATATTTCTTAAGTATCTAATGTATTCGATGACAGGAAATGAGGCAGTAAGTCTGATGTACTACAATTGTCATGAAAGTCTTGTACCAACCCTTACTGCCTAGAATGCTATTGTATTAAAGAGGGTGTTTTTTCTTCCTTTTAGCAAATCCATTCCACCCCACGTTAAATGCTAAAGCTAGTTAGCATTTTAGTAAATAGCAATGAGAGACAATGCTTCCTTCTAATTGTTTAAAATGATAGTGTTTCTTAAGGAAGGGTTTCCAGCTGTTTTGTCTGATTTAATCAAGAACTCTTAACCTTATTGGTTCAGGATTTTGCTCCCTCTCCACTTGAGGTTCTTTGTAGAAGGCATACATGACTGAGATGTTGGCTTAGGAAATGTTCAGGAGTGTGTGCCTTGCACAATGTCCAGGTTGACTCAGAAAGGCTGGGTAATGAATAGAAGTCTGTCCTTTTTTTTGGTCTCATTAGTATATCCAGTTATTTTAGCAAATTCATGAGTTAAAAAAAATCACTCTGGAATTCAGATGTCTGTAGTCTCAACATGGAGATGTGTAATCACCTTCAGAAATGGTCACATGAGGCACAGAACTGGATGAGTTAGACCCCCCTGTGCTTCAAGTTTCTCCAATGCCAACTGATCTCAATCATGGTTGATAATAAACATAAAAACCCATGGAGAAGTTAAGGCCTTTCAATCAGGTATAGGTCCAGGCCATGCATACTAAATCCCATCTGTAAGTCTTAGGATTGGGATCCTGATATTTGCATCTTGGGGCACCCCCGTGGTGACAACAAACTACAAGCAAGATTGAAAACTACTTCATGGCTCAGGGATTAAGAGTACTGACTGCTCTTCTAGAGGACCCTGATTCAATTCCCAGCACCCATTTGGCAGCTCACAATTGTCTGTAACTCCAAGATCTGACAACCTGACACAGACATATGTGCAGGCAAAAACATACCGATGTGCATAAAATAAAAATAAATAAATTTTAAAAATGATTGAGAACTACTGCTTGTGAAACTAAGGATGTGTTTCTTTATTGACATTCCCAATTGACAGTGAGTAAATGTAAGTCCAGAGAGATTAAAAGTATCAAGGGAGCATACAGAATATCCTCCAATAACCATGATTTCACTAGCACTGAATAGTTAGTTAGGTTTATAATATCAAGCACAAATTCCTCTTGTTGAGCGGGCCTAAGCCCAATTAGATAGCAGTTGGTTACCACCAAGGTATGTGTGCCACTACTACACCCATAGGGTTATTGTGCCATGCTGGTCAATGATATTGTTTATGGGCACCATAGCTGGGTAGGACTCTTGGTTGCTTCCCTCCTTTCGAAGCTTGCATAGTGTTTTCTGGTACTATGAAATCTAGTCCTCAAGGAGGGGGTTTTCAGGTCAGTTCTATAACCACTAATATAGTAAACCAGAATAATCCCTAACAATAATCTATAAACATTTGTCCTTATACTTACAAGTATGTATGGTATTCACCACTCATGAAGGAAGGTCCTCCTCCACGGTGACCACCACAGGAAACCAATCAACATGCAGAGTGGTGGAACCCAGTTCCAATGGAGGCATCTACAAAAATATTTCCATATCTAAGGTTCAGGGAACATGGTGAAAGTTTACACGATACAGGTATCAAGGCTTTTTCTGAGATTGTGTCTCCTAGAAACATCAGAAATTTGACTGATAAAAATCTCACCAACACAACTGCCTACACAGGAGCTAAACAAGGAGGCATCAACAGACATGCGAAACTAGGATCCCTAGGATAAGTTCATGAGGCCTCAACTGTATACCAAGAACTACAGGCAGCAGAGTACAGCTGGGAGAGGGAGAGGTTGTCCTCCACAAGGAAGAACACACCAATTAGTTGTAAATACCAAACAGTTAGCCAGAAAAAAATACATACAAGTAACATTATATGGACTCAACAGCTTATACCTAGGCATACATATGAATATACAAATACATATACACGTGCAATAACAATTGATGAAAAAAAGAGGCCATGTAATAGAAAGCAAGCAAGGAGGAATATTCAGAAAGATTTGAACAGAGAAAAGGGAAGAGAGAAATGTTGTAATTAAAATACAATCTCAAAAATAAACAAAACTACAAGCAAACAAACGGAAAAAAGACAAGATAAGTGGAATGTACAACTCAAATGCAAGGACTGTAAGTCCCAAATACATCCAGTGTGTGCCTCATAAGAATTGGAAAGCTGTGTCATTAAGTACGGGGATGGGGGGGGGGAGTGAATAGAATTAAACTTTCAAAAGAGGAAAATTACTGGTGCTAATATTTATTTTGAAAATTGACTAAATGTTGGAAAAATCTGATCACATCATGACTTTGGGGGAAGATAATTTCAGGAGAATAGTCACAGTTATCTTTTATAACCTGCAAGTTTGTTTCCAGCTGCCGTGGAAGCACTAAGATGCATGCTAATTAAAAATGAATCATCCCAGAGCAGGGTGCAGAACCTGAAGCACATACTGGCCTAGTCTTGGAGCAGAGCTATTTTGAGGAATTGGGGCTAAAAGCTAAATGCCCTAGTAGGAATGTGGACAATGACCTTTCTAATATAGTTTTGATCCTTTAATTATTTTCTAAGAAGGGATAAGACACCAAGGGACAAAGGACTTCTATTTTTAATGGCCTATATTATGAAAGTGTACCAGTAAATATAGAAAAGAAAATGTTTCTCTATTGAAGTACTAATGAATGTTTTTTTATTCAATGCTAACAGTTTCAGAAGACTATAAATACAATAAAAAGGCCTTATTACTACAAACTGCCATCAGCAAATGTCTCAGGCCTTCCCAGCAGAGAATTAGAAAGGAGAGTGTGCTAAGCTCAAATCCCATTGCCTCTTTGCACACTTCTCTCAAGAACTTTCTCCAATTATTTCTGGGAGTCTCTGCTGCCTCCCATGTGCCATACAAGGCAGGAGGCATTGAGGGACACATTGAGGTATGTATACACGGTACCTTAAGATCAATTTATGACTCTAGGTAAGTCTCTGAAATTATAGATCCTATTATAAATACTAATGTTGTTTTGTATGTTTGTCGCTTACTAAAGCATTACTGAACCACAAATATTAATGATCTTTTTGTCAGTCATCTCTGCATTTTTCAGAGCAAGCCATGTGGCTGATATTTATCATGCACAGCTCCAGAACATTTAACAGGTGATGAACACCTGGGTTTCCTGCACATCCTACCCATACCATAGATACAATGGACTCCTTTACCATAAACCTATGTACGGGCTCTCCTAACAAAAACTTTCAGGACATATGCCAAGGAGAATAAAGATTCGGTTTTGAGCATTCTTAATTGCATTAAATACTCATAGGAGTTTGGAAGAAAGAACAAAAGTTTCCTAGAATAAAGGATGCAGAAAAGCAAGGTTTTGAAAGGCCTCTACATTCCAGGAGTAAGTGAAGAGAAAGAATTTTGATGCTGAGCTATAATGAGTTTTAAGCAAGGCATAGGTATCATTATATTTGCATATTAGACAGTGTGCTCTGCCTCCTCCATAGCCTGACAAAAACATAGCCTCAAATACCCATGGCTCACACATCAACAAAATTCGTCCTTTCATGAAGGGAGATCTAAAAGTCCACCCAATGTTTGGCACACCTACCCTTTTCCTGGACAAGAGATGAACACTGCTGTGATGGATGGGAAAGCCTAGATCTCAAGTCCTACTTGCTGAGATTGGCTCAGAGATGATGGGTGGGGGAAAGCATTTGTAAGCAGAAACAAGAAAGCAGCCTGGGAGAGGTCAGTCATTTGTTCTTAATTCATATAGCTCAAGAATTGGTGAAGGATTCATTGCTTAGAGCAGTATGAGATAAGGAGATACACAGGCATTCTTTGAATCCATTTTTAAAAGCCAAAACACTGCTTGCTATATGGGAGAAGGGCTACCCAAATCTTATGTGCATTCACTAAGAAAAAGGTATGAAACTCCAAATGTTATGAAACTCTGTCTCCTGTCTTTCAGCTGTCCTTGTTCAGAATCCTTGGTTGCTGATTTCACTTTTGGCAACAATACAAAACCCAAAAGACCAAGGGGACAAAAAGACAAAGATATTATGTGCCAGACTCTCTCAATGCTTTGGTATCTTTTTTTGGTAATGTAAGTAGAGATGTCTGCTTTTGGGAATCATACCTGCCTTCTAGGGCACAGTGTCCTCTGGGTCTCTCTCTCTCTCTCTCTCTCTCTCTCTCTCTCTCTCTTTCTGTCCTCTGTTTCTCTGTGTGTGACTTTGCTGTCTCCACATCCTTCTTCAGAGGACTCTCTCCAACTTCTACATTTAGCAGCTTCTGTCTCTGGGACAATAATTTCCAAATTTTCCTTCCTGAGTTCTTTAGAATGGGAATTTACAATCTGGTATATCCAGCTGGCTTCAGCCCTTTTAACTTGGATGTCTCTCCTGGATGACTCTTTAAGCTCAATATAGCCAAGATAAGCTCCCATCCTCTCCTTGTATTGCTCTAAGACAGCATTCCTTTCCAAATTTTCCTTTGCTCCCCTGGCACCACGAGCTTCCTTGTTCCAACCTTGGAGTTATGTAACTAACAGATGCTTCTTTATTGCTTCCTATTCAGCAGCCAACGAATCCCAGGGATTCTTTTTCAGAGTCAAGATTTGGCTCTTTCTTTTTCTACAGCTAAGCAGTGCTAAGCACCCAAAAGTTGTTTCTGCACCAGTATTGATGCCTCCTAAGTGGCTGCTTACCACCAAGATTTCTCTACCAGGCAGCCAGTCTACGCCTCAGTCCTCTGTTACTGATAACTTGATACTATTTCTCCAATAATGAGCATAGAATAGTTTGTTAAGTAATGAATCCAGAGCTTGAACACAAAGTTGCTTATTAACTCCTTCTTTTTTACCTTCACTGTTTTTGTGCACTTGAATAAATAGAACCATACTTTCTTATCTAGAGGGATTATTCCAGGATCTCCCTTGAATACAGAATTGCTTAGATTTAAAGTGCCTTATACAAGACACCACTGCATTTGCATATAGCATACATGCATCTTTCCTAATACTTTAAAATTATCTCTAGATTAATTATAAAAAGTACAATGTAAATGCTATGTGAACAGTTGTCATATTATATTATTTAGGAAAAATAAGGAATACAACTCTTTGCTCTCATCACAGATAAAAATGGTGGTTTTTCTCTTATACATTTTCAATTTAACCTTGGTTAAGTCTGAGAATATGAAACTAGAAGAGCCAACAGTGTGTAGAATTATTGAATTAATGGGTTCTGGATCACCACTATCTGCCAGGCAAGAATACGGGTGTTACAATGTACATTTGTATTCCTACTTATAAGTATGGACATTTTTCTATTCCTTTAAAACTAGGTATCCCAGTGGCAGAATATCATTGCTTGCAACAGTATCATTAATATTACAAGGGTAAAACCTGACAGTATAGGCATACAAAGGTAGTGAAAGTCTCGGGGAGACAAGTGAGACGAGGAAATAATTTAGAGGTCACACTTCACTGGAGCTTAAGTTATTTTTTCTGTTACTATGATAAATTTTCTGATATAAGCAACTTAAGAGAGAAAGTGTTTATTTTGTTTGGCTGATTTTTAGTACAGGATCTCACTGTGTAGCCCTAGCTGGCCTGAGACTTTATATACAGATCCAACTTGTCCTTAAACTCACAGAGAGCTGCCTGCTCTGGCTGGAACCAAAGGCACACCCCACCATATTGAATCTCATAGAAAGGGCTTCTTCTGGTTCACAGTTCAAGGTTGCAGTCAGTTCTGGTGAAGATGTAGCAGCAGTGGACTGTACTGCTGGGAAGCCGAGTGCTCTGTGTGTTCTGCTGCTGAGCTGTCTCTTGGCACTTATGCTGTCCAGGTCTTCCCACCTCAATTAACCTAATCAAGATAATCCTCACGGGCATGCCCAGAGGCCTGCATCCCCGGTAATTCCAGATTCTGTCAGATTGACGACTCTACGATCACAGAACCTGTTTAAGTATGGGCTTCATCCTTGCTGGTTTGTCCTTCCCTGTCAGCAAGGGACAAGTCTCACATCTCTTACGTGTACTTCCCTTCACTCGTTTCTATGACTCACTCGAGAAATTGCTTCTATTCTCCACACCCCCCCCCCTTCCTCCAAGGCCTTTGCTAATTCAAATTCTGTTTTATTCCAAGTTGACTCAAAGAGTAATTGCCCTCAGGCCTTCCTGGTTACTTCATCTTCTTTATCTCCTCCTCTTCAGACTTCACAATCTTATTTCTTAAGCAGAAAGTTGGCACTACGCTCCAGGGTATAGGTCTGCAAACCAAAGTGTATAGTTACATCATCCCATATGCTATCCAGCAGCATTAGCTCAGGACTTAGTAATATACTCATTACTAATTCTATAGCAGAATTCCATGTCTCTTAAATGAGCCACTTTGGAAACACAGTATTGGACTTCTGGACATTGCTTTTATTTCTCTAAAGGGGCTGTGGCCAGAGTATGGTGTCTGGCCAATGTTATGTGTACTGCCCACATTAGAGATGCCCTGGCTCTAGGGTTGACCCAGATTTGTGATTCCCAATAGACCCATCAAGTAGAATATTAATGATACCCAGAGCTAAGAACAGGGTTAGCCAAGTGTTCAGAACTTGTTCGAAAGAAGAAGACCAAGTCCTGAGGACTGTCTCACTTTGAAAGTTACGGGAAGCCCCAGGAGAAATGACATTTTCTTCTGTCCTCAGAGAAAATGCTCAACTATCACCCCAGATAACCCAAGTGCATTTCAAAAGCATTGGGCTTTCCGACACAAATCTGGCAGTTAAATAGATCCGAACGGGAGCCTGGGGAAAGTCACTACACTCAAGACTATTGGCCTTACCCTCACAGTCCTAAAGTGACCTTGGAGTTAAAACAGCCAGCCTTCCTGCTGCCCACTCTGCAGGTAAGGGCCAAGCCAAGCAGTCACCGCTTGGGGGCCGAGCTTAGCGCTTGGGGGCGGAGCCTCCCAGCGGCAACGCGCTGACGTCACGGGCGTGGGTCGGCCCACCGCGTCGTCGACGGGGCGCGGATCACGGCCGGTGGTCGCTGTACCCGGTCGGCGTCCGCTCTCTCGGCAATTCGTCCTCCGCCCCGACGAGGCGTCCGTGGCCGGGCTTCCGCAGTCATGCTGCGGTCGGCGCGGCTCGCGCTTCCCCTCTGAGTCCCGGGACGGCGGCGAGCGCGGCGAACTCGGGTCGCCATGCCTACCCGTGAGTGTCGGGCCAGGCCGGGCGGGCGGGCAGCGCCTCCAGGAAGCGCCGGTCCGCCCTGAGTTAGTTTCGCTTAGACTTCAGCGTCCCGTGGGCGGGGAGCGCGGGATCTCTGTGCACCCTCGGGGAAACTGAGGCGGGAGCGTTACGGGAACTGACGGCGGCCCGCGGTGACGGCGCGGTAACGGAGACCAGTGCGACCCGGGAAGCCCGGGCTGGTCCACTCGCCGCGCGGGCCCACTCGACTGTGGCCCCAAGGTCGAGGCCTGTGCTGCCTTAGTTTGAGGGACTTAGGTCCGAGGGACAGGCTGCAGCCCTCCCTGCGGCCAGAGGCCGGGCTGCCCCGAAGTGTGTCAGTCTGACTACTTCTTGGCTGACTTGGACGCGGTTTTGGCTTGCCCGCCTGCGGTGGGACCCGGGCTCCACTCATAGCAAGCATCCCGGCTGTCCCAGAGGGACGATAGGTTTCGAGATGACCCCGGTAGTCGAGGCTTTGAGAGAGAGACACTGTACTACAAGGTACTACACAGTTGCTAAGAGTGACCCAGATACTCACGCTGAGGCTTTAAATCATGTGGCTCACATTGATTACGTGCTAACTGGGTGGCTGATGCTGGTTATGGGTTTTTGAGGGTCTTTGCAAGTAGTGCTCTTGTAAGTGTGTCTTGCCATAGAATCTTTAAAGACTTGTGAATGTTTTTCTCGGAATTCCTAACTAGCCCTGCATGGTTTCTGTAGACATAAGTACGGGATTTCTAGGCAGCTTCAAATGCACAATTTCTTCTAGTGTTGGGTAAAGATTTCTTTCTGAATACTAGAATGGTTTGCCTCATAGCTGTGTCAAACCTTTCATCATAATGTAAAGGTCACTTTGACCCCTCAAATACCAAGTGTGTTTTATTTTGTTTGCACGTTATTCTGTGTTTCTTACTTTACATTTCTGCTTGATTCCTCCAGCCTGGAGGTATATTCTCTGCCTATCTTGTTCATGATCATTATTGCCAGTTTTATTATTCCTTACACTCATGTTCTATTATTTGACTATTTGGAATTAGCACCGTGCCAATCTTCTGGGAAACGAAAGGGGAGAAAGATAAAGGACATCAAAAGATGAGACTGCATATGGACTGTCTTGGTAAAATTCCCATTAAAATTCTGCAAAATCATCGAGCTTTTAGTTATGTGCTAGCATTTAGTTTCCTAGAGAGGATGCTGATAGTTACATTTTTAGGATGTTTGATTTATTTACTGTGTCCAGTGAGTTTTGGATGAACTTCGGTGTCAGATTGCTCACCGTGAGTAGGAGGTCAAGAGAAATGATCATGACTTATCTGTCAATTTGTTGCTGTGCATCACCTGGAATCAAAGGGAGATACTGATGTGGACAGAAGTTCAGCTCTGAAATGGTAGCTCTTGCTTTTTTTCTCCTGATGGTCAGAGCCCTCAAGGTGTCCGAGATTCTTCAGTGGGCAGGAGTGCTTCTTAGATGCCCCGTGTCTAAAGTAGACTAAATGTATAAGCAGAGACTGTGACACAGTCAGTCACTGTAGTATGGTATTATGGGTGCTTTTAGGAAAAGAAATTAATTTTTTATAAAAAAATCGTTATTTAGATGCTCAGCCAGTTAACCGTTAAGTGTTTTAGCTAATGAAATGCAGTGCTTTTCTACAAAAGTGAAGGGTTAAAGAGGATCGCTTTAATCTCTAGGTTCTAGAACTCTGCAAGCAGCTCACAGATAAATCATTCTATTGTTGTTTTTGTTGTTCACTTGGAATTGAAATGACACTGATAGCAGAAGCCACCTTCACATGCTGGAGCCACGCTGGCCAAGCAAGTGTGTGCCTAAGGAGTATTGTTTAGTTGGAGTTGTTTAGTGAGCCAAGAACTCCTTGAGGAAGCAACTAGAAGGATGTCTGCAAGAAAGGTCCAGCACAGAACAGCTCCTGTCCTTGTCATTCTGTGTTTAGTCTGTAGTTGGCTGGCTGACATCAGGGCTCTCATTAGATGATTTTTTTTCAAACCTAGACTATTGTTAAACTTTTAATTTCAAAGGCTTTTGAGTTGGAAGGAAAGTTGAGGTTTCTTAATCCAATCTTTTTATTTTTGAAGATCAGGAGGCAGAGGCACAGATTTTTTTTTTTAAATCACAATTTCATTTTGGTTTTAGACAGTGGCTCATTATATAGAGCAGGCTATCCTAGAGCTTCTGATCCTTATGCCACTGCTAAAGGGCTGTGGATGTGTAACACCATGTATAGGTTTTAGTAAGTTTTGATGGCTTCTTGAGGTCATAAATAGAGAAGAACCAGTACTTGGACACATATTTGGCCCCTTTACCCAATATCTTCATTGAGCATGGATAATGTTTATTTGTCTTTAGCCAAAGTTGAATAAAATTTTTGTTTCTTTATAAGCTATACTGACAAAAATGTAAGCTATGCCAAAATTCTATGAATTTTTTTGTAAACTTAGAGAGACATTTGCTTATAAAAAAGTTGATCATTTGCCCAGACTTCAGTCCTGCCACAGGAATCTGGGAAGAAGGCGGGAGTCTGCAGGTGTGCTAAGCGATACTCCATTATAAAGGCATGAATTTAAAGTCTAACAAACTGCTTTTATGGAAGGGGCTTCTTAATTCATCCACATTGCGTGTTTAAAAACAGGCCCAATAAGATGTGCTCTTATGTATGAGAAATTATTAGATATTAGCTGGGAGAATTCACTGAACTGTTTGTTGTTTGTTATTAAACTGTTTTCAGTGTGTGGCTGATGCTTTCTTTTGACACTTAGATATCATTGCTATTAGGTTAGGTCTGTTAGACGGTGGTAATGTGGGCGTCCCCCTATACTTGAATAAGGCTAATTATATTTAACTGTTATCGCTGTCTTACAGACGAAGTGCAGAATGAAGGATGGGTGATAATTGGAGTTTTTGAAACAATACATGTTGTGTTAGCTTTATATCACTGAGACAAACCTGCAAAAAGACATCTTGAGAGAAGATTGAACTTGACGCATGGCTTCAGAGGTGCCAGTCCAGAGTCCACTGAATCCATTGCTGTTAGACCTGTGGAAGTATAGAAACATGGCCAGAAAGGATGGTAGAGGAAGGCTCTCACAAGAAAGCTGTTCACCTTTAACAGCCAGAAAAGAGACATAGAGGAGGCTCCAGAGGCCCGGCCCACCCCACAGTTATTTCTTTACTTTAGTGCACGAGTGTTCCATTTGCTACGTTAAAGCTCACTAGCTAGCAACCAAGCCTGTGCTCTTCTTTAGTTTTACCAATTTGACAGAATCTGGAATCAACTGGAGGACAGGTCCCCGAGCATACTCATGAGGAATTACCCTGATTGGGCTAAATGAGAGGGAACGACCAGTCCACTGTGGGTGTCATCATTCCTTTGCAGGGAATCCTGGCTTGTTAAATTAAGGAAGATTGCTGAACTCCAGCATGCATTCATCACGCTCTGCTTTCTCATCATGCATACGATATATCCACCGCTTCAGACTTCTGCTGCTTTGTGTTTTCTGTCATAAAGGACTATACTCTTGAGCTCTTGAGCCAGAATAAACCCTTTCTTCCTTGAACTGATTTGTCAGACTATTTTATCACAGCAACAAGAAAAGAAACTTAAAGCCTCTAGCAAATGAGGTCAGTGGGCATTTAACATTGAGACCCATCGGACATTCAGATTTATGCATTCATGTTATTTGGTTTGGAGTCTTGATGTTCATTCATATTTATATTATCGTTTGTCCATGTTTCTCCCCTTGTGTTCTCCCACATTTCCTCCTTTATCTCTCCAGCCTTCTTCCTTCACCCAGAGCTGTAACTGAAGTTTTGTATTTGTTTTTCTTCTCACAGGATGACTTTTGCCTTGATACTGCTTTGATTGCTATCTGGGAGACCTGTTTTTCTTTTTCTTTTCTTTTAAAAATAGGGTCTCTCTGTATTGTTGGCCGGCCTGGAATGTACTTTGTAGACTTGGGTGGATTCAACTCAGAGATCTGCCCACCTCTACCTTCTAAGTGCTGGGATTAAAGACATGCATCCCCACAGCACATGAACCATAAGCCTCAATAAATTCCATTCATGAGTAAAAGCAGACCTGTCTTAAAGATTATGCAAATGTTGAGATAAGGCTGGAGGAGGTGGGAGCCAGAAATGGAATAGTTTCCTTTGCCCTTGTAGTGCAGAGGAATGGGATAGTTTCATGTGCCATTGTAGTGCAGAGAAGCAATTAAGGACTGAGAATATGTTCACAGCCACAGTGGCTATTTGTAGGCATACTAGCACTTTCCAACTTACTGTTTGTTTTGTTTTGTTTTTAATAAAGATAATCAGATTTTTTACCAGACTTTCCGGGATGTTTTTTGAGGTGGAAGACAGTGCAGATGTCTGCACTTCATACTATAAATGAGAATTTTCAGCCTTTGTACCATTGGTCCCTTGGACCAGCTATTTTGGTGGTGGTGGTGGCTAAAGGAGGAAGTAGTAGCAGGAGCCTATGCTTTATAGAATACTAGCAACATCTTTGGCTTTTATCTACAAAGGCCACTAGCAGTACCTGCCTCCCACCAAAGACCCCCACAGTTGGAAGAACCAAAACTGTTTACAGACATTACGGTATATCCCCTGGAGGACAGAATTAAAATTTTAACCTCAAAAGAACTGCTCTAGTTCTAAATATTTAAATATTACAAATCAAGCTGTGTCCACAGCCTGTCCTGCTTTCAGACCATTAGGATGTTCAGCCAGCCTGTGACCTGAAATGACTCCTTAACCCAGAGGCTTAGATAGCTTCTAGGCCTGTTCTGGTCAGCAGTGATCTACTTGAACTTGGCCCTAGAATTGACTCTAATCAGGTTACTTCAGGGACTGGGAATGTATAGCACCTCCCTTGCAGTATATCACTTTTTTCACCAGGATTTAAGGAATGTTTTATGTATCTCAGTAAACGGTCTGAATAATTGGGCAGATGAGAGGAAGAAGCTAGTTTTCTGGGGGAAGTCAGTAAAAGCAAGGCCAGTGGAAGCCAAGTTCCTCTGGTTTTCTAGGGTAATAAAAACAACAACAATAATAACAGCAATAATAATAAGCTATTATTATTGCTGTTGTTATTATTGCTAGTTGTCCCTTACCCTTTCACATACATAAAAGGAAAAAAAAGGTCCTTTGTGGTCTAGTAGGCAGAGCTAGGAGCTGTGTGTGTGAAATGAAATATCATGGTTGAACTCTGGCATTGGATGATCTAGTCATTTAGTATTCTTCTAGTAGTGTGATGGGCTATAGTTGGCAAACCTCATTCTCTACAGGATAGCATATTTCTCTTTAGTGACTCTTTCTCTTTATATTCTAGATAGTGCAATTCTGGATTTTAGTAAAGATGGTACCATTACTCCTGTAGTTTTAGAGCATCTCCGTTACACCCTGAGTATTCTTATCTGAATAGCTTTTTGAATAGAGGCTCCACGATATGTGTTTGTGTGTGTGTGGGGGGGGTTTGGGTGTGGGTGTGTTTTAATTATCTTTTTTTTACATACTCCATTTTTGTATGACATTAAAGTTGCCTTTTCTGACTTTAGGCAGGAAATGGTCAACCTGTTATTCTATGGAAGTAGGAAAATTTTTTGTGGATATTATTATTATTGAAATATTATGTATTATAATATATAGTAGAAGACATGAAAAGGCCCAGTTGGCCACCAACTATTTCAGGAAAGATGGCCAAGAGGATAGGATATCAACATTTTATCCAGGTTAAACATATTATATATTTTGCTAAATGAACCCTATTGAGAATCTAATGGATGTTCTGATGATTCTTCCTCAGAAAAATGAAAAATGTTACCCCAAATTTCTAAATAGTTTGAAATGACTTACAGACACAGCAGAATTTGTTAGAAAAATCAAACAGATCACCACAATGGAGTGAAGTCCATTGTTACTCAGCAGAAACATAAGTACTCTGCTTTGGCTTTTTCTCTGCTGAGTTTTACATATTTTCCCAAAATATTTTAATTATGTGGCTGAATCTTCAGCATATTTTTGTAAAAATAATGTGTCAAGAATTATAACTCAAGAATCACTTAAGACAGTAGTTGAGCCATGAGGATATTTAGTCCAGTTGGCAAAGGGGCAGCTGAAATCAGGAAGACTTGTGTACCATTCATCTGGATCATGCTTTGCCTCTAGAACCCAGGCTGTCTGAATCGTGAGAGTGCGCTCACTACGTACATCCCATTCCTCCATGACAGAAAGAGTTGAGAAGTTTAGTAGAATCATGGCTAACTCAGGAGCTAAGATAATTTATTAAGTTAAAAACTGACAGTTTTATTTATACAAATCTGAAAGTAAAATACTACCAGCCTTATGTAGTTAAGAGTACACACTTATATTTACTATCCATTTTATTAATAAAGAATTGCAGATTAAAAGCTGCTGGGGATTGGTTCTAGAGCTTTGATTTAATTCTGAATCTTTGTGTCCAAACAGTGAAGGTCCTTGACCCCTATTGCTTTTTGATCGATCAATAAAGATGCCAGTGGCTATTGGCGAGGCAAAGGGAGATGGAATGGGACCTTTAGATTTGTGCAGGCTAGGAACTGGGAAAAAACAGACAGAATTGCCATGACTCAGGGGAGAGAGATGGATCAGATTTAGAGCTGCAGAGGGAAGACCATCTGAAACGTAGGAGGGTAGGGAAACTGGCCCCAGAAGGGCTGCCCAGAAACAGAGACCAGTGAGCCTCACAGAAGGTAACAGGGCAGCAAAGTTAAAGGTAGATTTTAGGAAGTGTTGAGCTAGGAGTACAGGAAGGAAAAGTATGCTAGCCGTGGGAGGATTAGAACTGCCCAGTCTTTGAGTTTTCATTGGAGGATCCAAAGAGTTCCTGGGTGAGTGGCTGAAAGTGCTTGACCTACTGGGAGCCAAAGTGGAGTAGCTAAACTCACTGCTACAAAAAGCCAAACCATTTTTGGTTTGATAGGTTGTCAGAACAATAATATATGGAGGCAGTGAGGTTCAATACAAATGCTAGAACTGCAGGTTGGTTCAAATTTCTTTGGAAAGCAGATTAAAAATGTATTATCAACTGGTCTAGGGTTTCTATCCATTGGCCCAGTGACTTTACTTCTAGGAATCTCTTCTTAAATGAATTTTTTAAATTATTTATTTTATTTATTAATCACTTTATTTGTTTACATTTCAAATGTTATCCCTCTGCCGGGTCTCCTTCCATGAACCCCCACCCCCACCCTCACCTCATCCCCATCCCTTTTGCCTCCCCTGCCCACTCACCCACTCCTGCCTCATCCCTCTAGCATTTCCCTTCTCTGAGGCATCAAACCTCCACAGGACCAAGTGTCTCCCTTCTCAATGATGCCAGATGAGGCAGTCCTCTCTTACATATGTAGCAGGAGCCGTGGACTGGCCATCGTTTACTCTTTGTTGGTAGTTTAGTCCCTGGAAGCTCTGCGGTATTGGGTTAATTGATATTGTTGTTCTTCCTACAGGGTTGCAATCCCCTCCAGCTTCAGTGCTCTCTCTAACTCTTCCATTGGGGTTCCCGGGATCGGTCCAAAGGTTGGCTGTGAGTGTCTGCGGCTGTCTTAGACAGGTGCTGGCAGGGCCTCAGCATAGTCATACCAGGCTTCTGTCTGTAAGCAGGTCTTACCAAAGAACATTGAGATATTTTTGCATCAAAATGTCTGTGAAAACCTAGAAACTTGTTTCCAGTAACAGGGAGTTGATACATGTTAATAATAGAACATCCTTTGAAGCCACACAGTGGTGGCCCACGCCTTTAATCCCAGCACTTGAGAGGCAGAGGCAGGCAGATTTCTGAGTTTGAGGCCAGCCTGTTCTACAGAGTGAGTTCCAGGACAGCCAGGGCTACACAGAGAAACCCTGTCTCCAAAAAACCAAAAACCAAAAACAAAAACCAAAAAAACAAAAAAAAACAAAAAACAAAATATTATGCATTAATTAAAAAGAATACTCATGAAGCCACGCAATAGTAATTCCAGCCCTTAGGACACTAAACTAGGATTTGAGGCAACCTTAGGCCACATAGTGAGATCCTGTCTCTAATCAACAAATTAGACTAAAATAACACCAAGCAGACATATATACAGTGTTTTACCCCATAACACAGGCTGAGCTGAAACTAGCATTCCCACTGCCTCAGCTTCCCAATTGCTGGGGATTATAATTGTGTACTAGTATGCCTGGGGAATTTGTTTTCTTAATTTGATTTCCAAATTTTCTACAGTTAACACTCTATAATTAGAAAAAAAATAGAGCTTAAGGTTACAGCCTTAATGCAACTTTTCCAAAACCAAAACAAGACATTGGAACTACTGAACAGTTTCTTCTTGTAGCCTGCAGACTAGGAGGAAAAAAAACAAACCAACCAAATGGTGTTAGCTACATAGGAAAGCGGTGCCTGGCATCTGATTGCTGTGAGATGCTCAGAGATGTGAGCTTCAGTGAGTGCTTTGCCGAGGTCTGGCAGTGTGTTGGTGAACAGGAAGCACAGGAGGGGGCAATCTATCACTTGTCTCTTCTGATTGAAGTGTTTTATGCTTTATTAAGTAGTGGTTTTAGTCTTGAAATCCTGAACGGGTGAGATGAGTCACTGTGGGGGAGTTCAGTGTATGGGAGTTGATAGTTTTTTGTATCTTCTTTGGAATGAATGTCTATTGTGGAGTGAATACAGTTTTAAGCAAGTGGGATCACAAAGTGAATGTTGGCAGTTCCTGCTATGATTAATGTCAGACCTGTCAAAATTCTGCCAGGCTCATTCAGTTCTTGAAATGAGCCAGTTCTTGAGGATGTTCTGAAGGAAATAGAAGCTAAATAGTATTTTTATTCTTTCCATGGAAGGCATCCCATTCCTCCTTGGCACCTTTGTCTCTTGCTCTCTAACTCTGGATGTTATTGTTGGCATAATTCTATATTTTATTAAGAAAGGAACACTTTCCCATTGTACCTCTAAACTAAATTTATCTCTTCTAAATTTAGCCATTAAACCATTTGTTCCATAGCCTTCAGGAGGAGTTCTAACTGCCATCATGTCCCCTCTTACTTGATGAGTTATTTAGCCACACCTTTTCTCTTTACCACCTGCACTCCAGTAGTTTTCTGGATAATGGTAAATATTCTTCACATGTGACTCCCTAATGGGCATTTTTAAGCAGCTGTCTTGATAATTCACTACCTTATTTTTGGTGCTCCAGTTGCAAGTTAACTTTAAGTGGCTCTCATACCTGCTGAGTAGACTGAAGTACAAGGTACCACATTTGCTGTTATGATTCCTGGGATCTCGTGAACATGCAAAACACGCTTGATTTGCACAGATCCTGAGAAATGAGAGGAGTGCCCCTTTTGTGACATCTAACTTAAATTGTTGGTTTTAGGAACTTAGTTAAAAGGTTTTTGTTTTGTTTTGTTGTTTTGTTTTCCTAGATAATTGACTCAATAACTGGGAAAAGATAATATCTCTTAAAAATTTGTAGATGCAACATTATATTTATGTGATTGGTTTTAGAGGTAGAAATACTTGTTAATGTATTAGGACAAGCATGTTGGCAGAAAAGGATAGTTAACTCAGGACTTAGGCTGACATTCAGAAGTTCATTGTCTTCAATTTGCTGAAGCAGATGGGTAACTTGTCCACTCCACCCTAGCATTTCGATTGGCTTTAGAAAGGTGAAATATACTTGGCACAATGGACAGTCTTAGCCTTGTAACACAGCACTTCATAAAATGGAACTCTCTAGATCCCAGAAAGAGATGACAGATAGATGGGTCAGTTCTTTTCATAGTGACTTTATTTACGAAACTCCATTCCCTCGTGTGGCACAGGATGTTTGCTGCTTTTAACCCTCATCGGCAGGGAGAGGAAGGGAAGCCTGAGGTGCCTCTGAAACATGAGCTTTCAAAATGCCCCCTTCCATGCCAGGTGCGGTAATGTGAAGAAGGTGCCAAAGACATTGAGCAGGTGGCCCACCCAGTGTTGGCTAGAGTAGCTTTGCTTTTTGTTTTGGTTTTTGGTTTTTTAATCTCTTATATGTGATGTTCTACATTCAATTTCTGTAGGAAAGTGACATTGACTGCTTTTAAAAAGTAGATAGAAAATACAAGATGTTTACAGTCAAAAGCTCATGAACTCTGAGGCAAAACCCAAAGCAATTCAGCTGATGGTGTCTCACCTTTTTGGACTACCAGTCTCCAGGACTGAATATATTATAGCTCCTCTATGTAGTTATTTCTGTTACAGATGATGCAAGTGTGCTAGTAGATCCAGGGATGTTCTCTTTCAATTTTGCTTTTCTGGTGGATATGTTAGGGACATACTTAGTATTTTGATGCCTACATTTGCATGGCATAGATAAGATAGAGAATGCAGGGTTGGATAAAGAAGTCCCTAGCTCCAAAAAGGTTATACCATTTATTATGCACATGCAACATAAAGGAGATTTAAAAAAAAAGCCTTGAGAATGGGGCTGTGGTAGTTCAGGAGAGAGAGAGTATCCATGACACTAACAGAAAGATGAATAGACAGTACTTTCAAAAAGCAGAGTGCCTTAAATGATATGACAGAAATAGTGAGCGTACCAGAAAGGCTAGCGTAGGGGAAATACTCAAAGTAAATCCTAAGAGTGGGAAAATGACCGTGCACACACGCACGCGCGCGCACACACACACACACACACACACACACATGGGTGCGGGGGGGCGGATTTATTAACTCTTTTGTCCAGTGTCAGATAGATACTGTTATAGCTGTTGTCTTTGCTAGTGGAGCACAGTCTAATGGGGGAGCACAGTCTATTGGGGAAGAAAGCTGTGTTTAGCAAATTGATCCTAACCAGAGAGTTAGATGACGGTTTGTACTTGTTTTCTTTTTTTGTTTTGTTTTGTGAGACAGGGTTTCTCTGTGTAGCCCTGGCTGTCCTGGAACTCACTCTGTAGACCAGGCTGGCCTCGAACTCAGAAATCCACCTGCCTCTGCCTGCCAAGTGCTGGGATTAAAGGCATGCGCCACCACTGCCCTGCAGTTTCCTATGCTAGTCAGGCTATCTGTTTATGGTAGCTTTTGAGTAGTTCAAAGTAGCAAGAAATAGTAGTAGTGACATTCTCTTACAGTCTGACCTGATATTATGACAATCGAGAAAAAAATTTATGTAGCATCAAGGAAGGTGTTTTAAAATTTTGAACTTCAAAGTAGTTGTCATATTTCAGGCCCAACACATGTAACCCTATACTTCTGTTCTTAACTGTCTTGCCACTGCTTCCTGTCCGGGAGAAGAGACTGTCAAATTATATTAAGTGTATGCAAACTGGTAGTTGGGAAGTTTGCAAATAGAAGTTAGGGCACCTCAGTATGTGTAATCTAAAGTGAAGTGTATAGAACCAGACTACTAGTAGCTTATTCTATTGCTGCTGTGTTCAAGCTTCATTGGATTATGTATTTGTGAAAGAATTGAGTGGTTTTCAGGCAGCAAATGGCTGTCTGTATGTAATAAAGTTCTTGAGGAAAGGCTTGTTTCAAAGACAGAATTGAAGAGTGTTTAGAGACGTGTTGTCTGTCACTAAGAGCATCAGTTTGCTTCATTGAGACCTTTCTCCTCTTACACTAATACTGCTCTCTCTCCCTTCCCTGTGAGCTCTTCAGGGTGGTGTGATGTGGTGATCGGGGTCTGTTTGCTCTTTACACTATGTAGATTACTGCTCTTTCTGTTGGGTCTTCCCTGATAGGTATAGTAGCATGTAGGTAACATTTGGAAAGATGATGGTAGTACCCAGCACCATGGGGAGGGCTGAATGTAATTATGGGTAGTTTAGCTGCTGTACTTTTGCCACAGTGGCAGCTGATTCAGCCACTTTGACATTTCTGTCTAAAGTTGTCCTGTGACTCAGTGTTCGTAAGTAAGTGCTTAATGGTGTTTGCACAGGGGTGAGATGATTTTCTATTGATCCTTTCCATTTTTAAGAGTAAACCTATTATTTATAGGGATGAAAATTTAAAAAGTACCACAAATACTTAGTTTTCTAGATTCTTTGTGTATAATTCCACAGAAAAATAGGTTGTTTTGCTTATATCTTTACTTTCAGACTTGAGAAATTTTAGCAATAGATTGAAATCTTATGGTACTATATATGACCCATTCCAAAAATATTGATTAGAAAGTTTCTTTTTACAGTCTTGTTTGTTTGTTTGTTTTTTGTTTTCATAATATAACATTTTGCCAACGTCCCATCTTGGCTGGGTGAGGGCTCCTGAGGAAGGGGCTTCTGGGAGCTGCGAAAGTAGCAACTTGAAGTCAAATCATGGGTTACATACAAGCTGAAGGCTTAAATTCTGCTTGAGACAGCTTTCCAGACTCCCCCACCTCCCCTGAGACAGCTCTCTCTTGCAATTCCAAAAATTCTCTAGATAGCTCATCTCTTGCAGATCAAAAACCCAGTCTTTTATTTACATATCAATTCAGTCATTACCCCAGGTTCCTTTTTGATTTTCCCATGAATCAGCATTCCTTGATGACCCCACTCCTTGTTTCTTAGAAAGAGACAGTAAACACATTTTTCTAACATTGCAAATGAATTCAGAGATCTGCCTGCCTTTGTAAGCACAGACTATGAGCTAGCCAGTGTGGAGTCCTGTCCTGGGATTACCATTTCTACCATGCTTGGGTACAGCCTAGCTTTGTTTTAGGCTGACCTTGAATTTAGGAATCTACCTACCTTTGTATTTTTCTGACAAGCTCATTCCAAGTGCAGCCGCCTCTGTCCTTTTAGATCTACTAAGTTCCTTATACAGTTCATGTTGCATCCTTATATTTTTCATAGTTGAGAAGTTATATATTCTTGAACTGAAGTTTTCAGAGCTCTTTCCCACAGGCTTAAGGACTGTTCTGAAGGTGTCAGCATTTACCATTTTGCTGAGACATTAGCCACACCCTTGTCTCTTGGACTTGTGCTATCTGTGATTAACATGGCATCATTAACCTTGGCAGAGGACATTCTTAAAAGGAAGAACATGAAAATATGGACAGTATTATACAAACAAGCCTTACGGCCCCAGCAGTCATCATCATGGAGGCCCACACCCGGCTGGCTCTGTTCCAGGGGCAGGAAACTATGTTACACTTGTCCCTTCCACATGGCCAAGCAGGACTCTGTAATATTTTTATTAATCCTTAGGGAATTCCATAAATTATGTCTTGACCATATTTACCCCTACTCCTGCTCCAACTCTTCCCAGAACCACTCTATCACTTGCTACTTAGTATTGTCATCATAGTTGTTGTTGTCCTTGTCGCCAACCTCCTCTTCTTCCTCCCCTTCCTCCTCCTCTTTCCTATTTAGAAGACAGTGTCTCAAAGCAAATATCCTTGTCCTCTGGCTCCTAATAGTCCATTCATCTCCTTCCATGCTGTTCCTTGAGCCTTACGTGTAGGGATTACTTTGTAAATGTATATTGACCCTCCTTTCCCATAGTTAGTTTATCTCTGCATTTTGACCACTTTGACTTTTTGTAATGTTCTCTGATGCAAAAAGCTTTTTTTTTTTTTTATTTTTATTTTTAGGTTTCTGGCGGTTACTCCCAGAATACAAGTGTCTTTTAAAATATCCTGCCATGCTGGTTATTGTTGTGGTTTGTTGATGTTAGGGCTGGATAAAATTACTGATTTGTTTTTCAGTTGGCAATTTGCTTGGCTCCTCCCGAAACTATAAGAGATAGTTCTCAGTGAGGAGGTCTTCAGGCCAAACCCAGATTGATTCCTTCAGATTGTTTATCTGAGGTGCGTGGTCTCTTCAGCAATAGGGTGTTACCTTCATTTCTGGAAGGCATTGAGAGTGACAACACTATAGACTTGTCTGGGGCATTCTCTTAGACTTCCTTCATTAACAGCTCAGAAGGAGCCTTTCCATGCCTGGCACTGGATTTTTTTGTTACATATCCTTATTATTAGAGGGTGGTATTAAGTGGCAGAACTTCAATTAAACTACACATAGCTCCCCCCGCCCCCACAATACCTGTAAAGTAGCCATAAAATAATAGAATTCTCTTGGCTTTTTCAAAGTCCTTAATGTGATTTATCTCTTTATCTTATCTCTTCCTCTGTGTGGTCATTCCTTCTCCTTCAGTTTAGTTTTCATATTCATTTTTATCCCTGCTCCCCACTTCAGAGCAACTGTGTCCTGAGTTGGTTATTATAAAAATCAATCATTTGTATATTCAATGGCCACAGTGTATATATTATAAGAGAATATGTGCAAATTTCAGCTTTTGAACTTCTGACTGTTATCTTCTAACATATGTATCATCTCATGTAGGGCTTGAAAGGCTTAGAAGACAGTTGCTATAGCTCAGTGATAGCTTCTGCCTAGTATAGATAAGGTCATGAACTCAGTTCCCTCACTGAGAGAAAAAGAGAGGGTAGCTGGGGGGAAGGACAGGGACAGAGGTAGGGAGAATGAGAATATTCTAGGTTTCTGTGTTTGAGTTGGAAGTATGGGGAAATCTATCAAACTGAACCTTGAAGGTTGAAATTATGCTTTTGTTGAACTTTTCTTTTAGTTAAGCCTGCCCAACAAATTCTGTGCTATGTTTTTTCCTTCCTAATTTAAATTTAAATAATAGAGATATTTAAAATATTTTGCTTAGACTAATAGTTGAGACCCTACAATACAATTTAAGCAGACATCTTAATCATTCAATTAAAAGGAAAATCTTTTAACATATGGTGTAGATGCTGTGGGTGTTCTAGAATCTATAAGAAGAATCAGTGCTGATGGCATATTAAATGTATTTCTTCTAAGAATAATCTTGGAATTTACAAATACTCCCACAGATTTAACACCTTTGTTACATTATGACTAACTAGGAAATAAAATATTGTTGAAATTTAAATAGTCAATTAGAAAGCTGTTTTGAATTTTGCCCCAAATACCTCATATTTTATTTGTCAAATATTCATAAGATATTTAATTAAAAATAACGTAACCCAGCCTCCTCATCCTGGCTAGACTTATGAGAAAGGCATCTGTGGATGGTCACTGTCTGAAAGGTCCCTTGTGTTCATACTTGGGGAAGGGTTGTTTACCCTTAATTCAAGGATTCCTTTCTCAAAGCTATTTTACCTGAGTTTATTTAACTGGACACTCTACTTGTCTCCCCACCCCTCCTTTTTTAAAAAAAAAATGTTCAACTAAAAATCTGCAGAAAAACTCAACTCTGATTTTGGCTGTATCAAGTATTCATTGTAGACAGCAGGGTAGCAGTACATTGATGCTACGTATATATTTGCAAAGTCACAATAAAGATGTATTAGAAAAGAAGAGGTGTTAAGAGATAGCATTTACAGCATATAATTTACAGCATATAGCCACAGAGTGTTCCTGGGTTTAATGTGTAGTAAGACTGTTTTTTATGTTACTCATTCATTTGGTCTCCTTTTCCCAAAGTACATTAGTAGGCTTGTGAAAATGAAAGATTATTAAATTTCAGTTCTTCAACATCTCCTAATTCAAAATATTTATGTCTGGATTTAAAAAAAATCATATTGTATTTTTTTTTTTTAGTTTAAAATCTGTAAAGTATTCATTTTCAGACTACTGTAATTGCAACTTTTAATGTGTGAACAAGGAGAACTAAATGGAGTCTGTGTCCTTAGGTTATAGTAAATCAAAGGATTCCCACTCTATAAATAAAATGAGCCTTAAGCTTTGATGGACTTGTGTGTGGATGGATTTACTAACAGAACTTTTGAGTAATGATTTGTATACGTACATTATTTTTTCTGTTTGACTTGAGACATTCTTTCAGTTGAACTATGGGTGGGAAAGCCTTAAGATAGCTGAGGTCCTCGATGGCCTTGGCCATTTAAGATGCTGTGCAGTGGTCGGATTCTCTCCACCTTTTCCTAAGAGGTGCCTGTAACAAGGATGGTTGAGTTTTGCTGCAGCTCTCTTTCTGATCCAGCACCCAGGTGACTTCCCATAGGAGCAAACTCCTCTCTTCTTGCTTTTTGATAGTCACATAGGTATCTAGGGCCAGAATTGAATTTGTAGCTTCTCTGCCTGTTCCTGTGTTCTTACAGTTGTAGAGGTATTTTAGAATTCAGCACTAACCTATAGTAGGAAAGAAACGATCTTCTCTGGAAGCATTAAACGCTGTAGTCTGGTAAATTCTCTGGTAGGCTTTTACTTCTCATTTTGCTGCTGTCTTCTGCATGTTTGTGTCCCTGGAGAGCAATGGCAATGATTGTTTAAGCTTTTGTAAGCTCCCAAATACTTTAAATGTGTTGCTTTACTCTTCAAATTAGACCCCCTCTTCCCCAGGCTATCTCAGGATATCAGTAGAGTAGACAGCCATAATCAAGAGCACAGGTTAACTAATCTACCACATCTATGCATGACTTTGCACAGTGTACCATTCTGTCTCCATATTTGTGAAGGTTCCTATCTTAGGGTTATTCTGAAGATTAAGTAGGGAGAACCCAGATGTAGTGGACACTCAGACATTTGTTGAATGCAGTCTGAAAGAATGAGGCTGGGGGATGAGG
The DNA here is from genome assembly GCF_000001635.26 of Mus musculus. Taxonomy (NCBI): domain Eukaryota; kingdom Metazoa; phylum Chordata; class Mammalia; order Rodentia; family Muridae; genus Mus; species Mus musculus. The sequence goes on from NC_000081.6 coordinate 65,803,825, forward strand.
GATAGATAGGAGCTGGGATGTCTGGGTGGATTAGGTTCTGGAGTCAGTTAGAACCCCTGAGACTTTACTTCTGTGGAACACTGGCTGTACTGATGCTGTGTTAGTGTGTCATGGCTGCTGTAACCAAGTACCACAACCTGAAGAGTTCAAACAACAGCCTTTTTGGCTAGCAACTCATGGACTAGAAATCTGAAATAAAGGTGCAGGCAAGATTGGTAATTGTGAGCCCTATGAGGGAAGTAGCTGCCGAAGGCCTGTCTCTGGTTTGTAGGTGGTTATACACTTGTAATTCTCCTGTGCCTTTAAATTTACCGTTTTCATGAGAGTGAACACTAATCAACTGGACTACAGACCACCTTGATGGCTTCGTCTAATTAGATGACCTTTGCAAAGACCTAATCTACTAATTTGGGTACATTGAGAAGGACCAGAAGTTAGGGGCTCAACATAGAGATTTTAGAGGAAGACTTATCCCATATCAAGTGTATTTCAGATGCTTAGTGAAGCAAATTTGTTTGCTCAACAGTGCTTTTATTTATTAAACTTTGGTATGAACTGATGGTATAGTATTTTTTTCTTTTTCTAAGGTAGTATATATTTATTTATCTAAGTTAATAAACTATATCTAACACTTATTTGCTAGAATTGAGCAGAGTCCTATTTTCTTGCCTATTGCTTTGTTTGCTCCTAATGGAATGGGAAAGGAATATATAAAGTTTGACTGAAATATCAAGAAATGAATGTAGTTCTCTGGAGGCCAAATTAACTTTCTGGAATTTGAATTAATTTCAGAAATGCTATCTTTATATTATGTGCAAAATTTAAGTAGAACATTTAATGTATCAGTTGCCTGGACCTCAAAGAACCACAACCAGGTGGCTTAAGACAAAGTCAGGTCCAGACAGAGTTGTTGGCATTGTTCCTGAAGGCTGAGAGAAGCAGCTTTTCTTGCCTTCTCCAGGTTCTGGTGTGGCCAGCAGAGCTTGCTTGGCAGCACATCTCTTACACTTCACCTTTTCTCTCATGTCTTTATTTTCTTTCTCCTTGTAGGGATAGCAGTCATGAAATTGAGGTTTCTTAATCTAACATGGCTCACCTTAATTTGAGTGCATCTATGTGCAAAAAGCCCTATTTGCAAATAAAAGCAGAGTCCCAGTTTTGTTTTGTTTTTTTTTTTTTTTTATGGGAAACAGTTTCAACTCACAGCAGTTTTCATTACTTTAAAATTAGCTGTGTTTCTAACTCATTTTGTTGACACAAACAGTGTGCTTGAGCTTGGGCCTGTTTTGTAAAATATAGTTGTGCTTTCTGCTTTTAAACTTTGTCTTTCTGTTTCAGCAATTTTGTTGGAAGCTATGTTAATCTTACAGTTTTCTTTCTTTCTTTGTATTCCTTCAATGGTAGGTGTGCTCTGATAAGCAGTACTACTAGCATATTTATTTTGTATACTATAGTTGTTAATGTAGTTATACTTTAGAGCTGTAGAAAGTTCAGACTGTGGTGAAGTTATTACTCTTGTACAGTGTATTTGATATGGGAAGAGTTCCCAGGATACTAGCTTATGCGACATACAAACCACTTCAGAACTCACTGAAGTGTGGTTGAAGACATGGCTCTTATGGTAAGGTGTTCACTGTGCTGAGTTTGCTGCCTAGCACCCACATCAGAATAGTCAGTTGTCAGAGTATGGTTTTGTAATCTCAGTTCTTGGGATGAAAATACTCAGATTCTGTGTGCTTCATGAATGTTCATTGAGTGAGACAGCTTCCTTAAGCTGTGTTTTGGTAGGAATAGATAACTTATAAGCAGGTTGAATGAAAGCAAAATTGTAAATTCATTTTCTTTGGTCCTTTAAATTAAAGGAACTTGTTACCAGCTATTGCACATACACATTGTATTTTATTTTTAACGTTATCAATAGGTATATTTTTAGCTGCCATTGGGACTTTATGTATTTATCATGATTTGCTCTGAGAAGTAAAATGCTAAATTCCAGCAGAGAGAGTCTAGAGTCTGAGGTGTTGATATATACTCCAAAAACAAGAAACTGTCCCCTTGACTTTCTTCATCTTGCCCTAACTGGACATTAAAAACATATTTTTTTGAAGCTAATGGGTAGTTTCCTCACCCCACTTTTTAAAATTTTTTGCTGGCTAGTATTTTCAGTGATTGAAATTGGTGGTATTGGTGCTTTGATATTTAATATTTTCATGTTTTTCAGTTCCAACATAAATTTTCTATAGCCTTTGCCTTTTCTCCGTTTTTCCTTTAAATCATGGTTCCTAGCTTTTATCTGAGATAATTATAGAACCACGTTTTCTCTTTAAACATATCATCTCTGCAGTGTGTAGTCGTTTGAGTTAGAGAAAAAAGCCATTGTTTACTTAACTGCTATAAACAGTTACACTCAAAAGAATGTAAAGATTTTTAATACTTCTAATAGTGCTGCCAACACTTTGTAGAGGACATTAATACACACACACACAGTATCACACCACTTTAGTTTTCAACTATGCAATCTTGTTTCCTCCTTTTTAAAAAATAATATTTTTTGTTTAAAAACACTTGATTATGATGAACTTATAAATAAAAATATAGCACACAAGAAAGTTAACCACCTACTTACCTCTTGACACATATGGCTTACTCTCTGTCATGACTGCCATCCAAGCATATTTGAAGTTGGTCTGTCACTTTTCAGGGTCCAAGAACATGCTCTCAGGATTAGGAGCGAGCCACAGTTTATGCACTGGGTGCTTCAGAGACTAGCAACTTTTCTGTCCTGGCCACAACTCTGCTCCAGTTTCTGTGTCATTCACTGTATCCCTGCATATTTGTTTGCAGACAAAGCTTTATCAGATAAATTGAGAAGGAAATTCTATTTTCTGATTTTAATACATCCATTAATTTTTCCCAAATGGTGGTTTCTGACAGTTTTCAAATAAATTCTGTTGTGTTATTTTCTCAAAGTCAGGATTATTCAGTGTTTTATTGCTCTTGTCATTGGGTACCTCTGATATTATTTTAAAAAATCTGAAGTTAGTATACCATACAACACAGTTAAATGTAGATATAAATCCATATTACTTACTTCCTTTAAATAGAGTTTCTAGTACCCAATTTTATTTTTAAACTAAAATTGCAATAATATGGAGGGAAAGTTGTTGGATATAGATCAATAACAGGCTGACTAAAGAAGAAAAGCTAACTTAAAAAAAATGCAGATGGCATCTGTCTCAGAACGGTTTGAGAAAGTAAGTGTGCAGGAGTTGTATATAAGCTTTCCTGCTGTAGAGCAAGGGATTTCAGTGCCCGGGAGGCGTCTTCTGACCAGAGCTGGTGCTTTGCTTCAGACATTGTACTATTGCCCTTTCTACCTATAAGAGGGATGTGCCTTGGAATAAAAACCAAGTGCTGAAATCGAGACAGAAAGGAGAGGTGGTGCATAATTACATGTGGAAAGACTTGTAATAAAATACTCCTCTAATGGATTACAATCGTTTTAAAGGGAACACACTCCTGAAGGTAATACTTTGCTGCCTGTCCTCTCCTGTGACCCCACGTGTAGTCACCCAATTCATCCCATGCTTTCTTTGGGACTGTTCCTTTCAAGGCCATGTCCCTAGAATATGCATTTTGATTTTCCCTGGGCCACCCTTGCATTCCCTCTTATGCTATTACTGTGCAGTTGTTTCACTGCCTCATGATTCCTGTACCTCAGTCATTCCTCACTAAGCCTCACGTTCCAGTCGAAGTGCAGGGTCCTCAGTGGGATCTTGCTTGACTTGAGCCATAAGTATTTTCTTTCTCCTCTGAGTTTCTGTGGCTCTCATGACTGTGTAGTCCATTTGACACTCATATCTCTTGTCTTCACGTTTATGTCTCATTTTAAAGCCTAAGTTTTAGCCACTGTGTCTAGTCTAGTCTAGGCTACCTTTTTTATTCCCATAATTCTTGTTCTTAATGTAGTATTATTCTTTATGTATGCATGTGCATTGAAGTGGAGTCATAACATGAATATAGTCACAACAAGAGAGCAGGAGGTGTACTGGAAAAGGGCATGGGTGAATCCGACTGTAAGGTCACTGATTTTGATTGCATGAGGCAAACAGCCTACTTTGACATAAGCTAATGACTAGCGTAAGCACTCTCTTCTAAAAAGGTTTTGGGTATCACAGAGATCTTAAAGCGCTGATGTTTTTAAAACTTCAAATAAGAAGTTTATCCCTTTCACCTTACTAAGTTCATCAACCTGGGTTGTTAACAATTGCTCAGCTGACAGTCACTTGTTTTCTTAGAGAAATGATTGTCTAGTGATTTTTTTAAAAAAATCATATCTTGTGGGGGGAGTAGTTTTTATTATTACTGACTTGATTTTTAACAGTATATAGCAGCAGGTATTTATTAAATACACTTTAAAGAATCAGTTAATTTTGAGTCCTTGTTCGTTTGCTGAATAACATTTTTGTCAATGCCTGCTCTATGCTACACTATTCAACGAGAGCTTGAGGGACTAATGTTCTACTGGTAAAGAGACATGCGAGTAAATAAGTGCAGCAGTATAGGTGTCATGATGGAAACAGTTTAGTGGGCACATGAGTTATCATGGCCTTTCCCACTGCAAAGTATACATTGTAGGGCTTGCAAGAAGGCTGTTAGTAAACTACTGAGTCTTTTGCTTTTTAAATAATTTATTTTATCTTAAACTCTGCATATGTTTTTGTGTGGGAATGTGTACATATAAGCACAAGTGTTCAAGGAGGCCAGAGACATTGGATCCCATGGACCTGAAGTTACAGACAGTTGTGAATTCAGGCCTTCTTGAAGAGCAGTACACACACACTCTTAACCGCTAAGCTGCCTCACCAGTCCTGATAACCTAAGCTTGATCCCAAGAATCAATGTGAAAATAAAAGAAGACAAAAGACTTGTGGCACACATGTAATCTTCTTTTTTTGTTTTTTTGTTTTCTCGAGACAGTTTCACACATGTAATCTTAATGCTAGAGAGGATCATAGGGGTTGGGTGGCCAGCTGTTCTAGCCACCTTGATGACATCTGGGACAGTGAGAAACCCTGTCTCAAAAGAAAAAAAGATATAGAGGTAGACAGCACCTGAGGATCAGCAACTGAAGCTGTCCTCTGGCTTCCACATGCATGGTCATAAAGGTATACCTACACACACAGACATATAACCTTCATATATACACATGAACACATAGCAAAACAGTCTGAAATAAAATAGCCTTTAAATATATCAGTGAATTCTTCCTGTGTTACATATAAGAACTGAAAAGGCTTATATATTGTTTAACAACAGAACAAAAAGACAAGTGTTATACTAGATCGTCTGATAATGACAAGTAGTATAGTTAGTGTTTGCCTGTTCATGTCTTAGGCTGATTGTACCTAAGTATGTCCACACAGTACCAGAATGTAGTGTGTGGCCCTGTTTCTTGTTTTGTTTTGTTTAAGGGTGGAGAGGTTGGTTTGCTTTTGCTGCTGTTGTATTTTGTTTGTTTGTTTGTTCTGTGCCTATTCCTCTGAGGCAGGGTCTCTTCTTGAACCTGAGGCTTATGTTTCCTCAGGTGGCTGGAAGATAGGCTTTCCCATTAGAGCTGTGGTTACAAGCAAATGCAGGATAACCAGCTTGGTGTGTAGGTGCTGGTATTTAAAACAACGAGCACAGTTAACTGCTCAGCCATCTCTTCAGCCTTCTGACTCTGCATCGGATCATAATTTTCTGTTTCTACTGTGCTTGAGTTTCATGTCCTATTCCTCTTGAGCCTTCCAGACATACACTATAGAAAAATAATAGCTTTTAAAAATTATTTCTGTTTTTAGGTAATATAATTGCATATTTCCCTTTCCCTCCTTCCAAACCCTCCCATATACCTCTCCTTGCTCTTATGTATATGCCAAAATTTAATTAATTAAAAATTCATATGTTTTGGATTCAATTTACTCAGCATTTTTGTTTTGTTTTGCTGCTTGTTTATATGCATAGTCTCTTTGCTTTTCCAAAGATAATCCTGGAAAAGTTCAAATAGATGTGACTAGGGCTTGAGTGAGTTTGTTGGAAGGAATTAGAAGCTTGTATCTGCAAGAAGGACTCGTAAGGAGAAAGGGCACAAGTAGGCTCACTTCTTATTTAAATTCCAGAAAGACATTTCTCTTAAGTAGCTATATAGATGTTTTAAGGTCTTACTGAATGCTAATTGGTCTCCGCAGAATTTGATAAGGATATTATCCGGTTCTGAATAGCTGTATCTTTAATGTCAGCAGGAATTTAGATAAGCCCCAGCTCTCTACTCTCTGTTAATTAATTAGCAGTAAAACGAACCAGATACTTCCTCACCAGTAGGCCCCAGGATCATGAAGCACGATGGACTAGAAAACAGTCTCACAACATGAAGGCCTATGTTCAGGTGCCTGCCGCTGAGCCGGAGAAGCCTTACGAGTTCACCTCTCCAGGAGAGTCATCCACGTGGCTTTATCTGAGTAGGTCTAGGGACTCGTATCTACATGTTTGCCGTGTTCGTGTGTGTGTGTGTGTGTGTGTGTGTGTGTGTGTGTGTGTGTGTGTGTATATATATATATATATATATATATGTATGTATATATATATATACAATTCTCTTATTTGACTACTTAGAATAGTTGCTTCTATAATTTTTATTGCCATATGCTTTTTAACCATATATTGCCTTTAATCTAATTTTACAGAAACTTGAGTAAATTGAAATTTTTTAGTTAATTTCCTATGCTGTGTTTGTTTGTTTGTTTGTTTGTTTGTTTTTAGAGTATTTTCATTTGTGTAAGTAATCGGAAAGTGTTTGTTTGAGGCTTCTCTGAGAAAGTGTTATTTCCTAAAGTGGCAGCACATTCCTTATCTTTGAGGTATATGATGTGTCACTGCGGTAAGGTTTGTTGAAAGAAATTGGTACATGAATTAGTGTGGCAGTTTCTGTTTGAAGCCATCAGGTCTGGGCTGGGATTGCAGGGCCCTTCACCCTTACTAGCTTTGCACTTTGGGGTAGATGAGCTGCTGGGAGCACTCCCTTGCTGTAGGTAATGACTTCCTCTGAGACTGGCTAGAGGAGTCATGCTGTGAAAAAGTCCTGCATACTGTGCTGTGCAGGTCATGTTCTGAGCATAGCGCCTACCCCTCCTTGTTCTTGCTCATTATTGAAGCTGTGTGAACCCTATATGACATGTATTGATGTATTTGTTGTATTTATAGCAAAGGCTTCACACTGTGGCCATTATTCTCTAAAACATTCTCCATCTTCCGCTTTCTCTTACTGTGGAACTGCTTTCACTTTGTCACTAATAATAGCATTTTCTTGATTGCTTCCTTACTGAGAGCTTAATATATACATTTAATTAAGTATTTAATTAGTGTGGTACTAGTTATGGTCATGTCATCTTTACACAAGGAGAGGACTTGGGTGTAGGTAGGTAAGTCACCCACCTGGCTGGCTGGTTGTCTCTTTTGCACTTTTCCCTTTTTCTCATCTGCAGTCATGAATAGTAGGTCAAGGCTTACCGAAAGTGAGGACCAAGACTGTCATTTGTAGTGCACATTCAACTTTGTTTTTCAAGTTCTCTCAACCAGAAAGTGCCCTTTGACTGACGTTAGCTTGCTGAGAATCTTCTCACAGGTAGTACTGTATTGTGGAGGAGATATAAGGCACTAGGACTCATGTGCAGCTCTATTGCCAGTCCTTTCCAGGACACTGTATCAGGCCTTCCATTGGTGCTGGCCGACTGTGCACCTCCTTCTCACTGATGGCTTCATCATCTTCTCAGCACCTCAGTGACAGCGGCAGTGGCTTGGTCCACAGTCGACTTTTATTTATCTGTCAGAAATATGCTGCTTTTTAGCTTTCTGAGCCAGCTCTCCAGCTCTTCTACCTCAACCCCCAAGATTCAAGCCTCTAAGTTAGAAGCAGTAATTTAGCTGTCTGCACCCCTCCCCAGTACTCAAAGGATTGCTTTATTTTGGTGTCTAAGTATTATTTGAATATCTTTGATGTTAATCTGAAAATATAACTATAGTATTTGAATTATATGAATTTTTTCTTATTAGAAAAACCTTTTGAATATTAGATAACATTAAATAGTATCAGATACACTGCCCAAGTAGTATTGCTAAATTGTTTGCTGTTTTTATGACAGTTTATAACTTCCTCAAAAAATATTCTTTTATATTTTCTTATGACAGCAGTGTTGGGAAGAGCTGGGAATTTTAATTTTAGACACCGAATTCTTACTCAGTCATTACTGAACAGCCAAATTACTGATTTCTTTTCCTACAGACTTTTTTTAACCTTAAAATTTGTATTTTTTTCTCTTTGGTTTTTCAAGACAAGGTGTGCAGTTGTGTATTATCAGAAAGGGTAATAGTCCTGACTGTCCTGGAACTCTCTCTGTCCTGGACTAGATTGGCCTCAAACTCAGAGATTGGCCTGCCTCTGCCTCCTGAGTGCTGGGATTAAAGGCCTGCACTATCACCTCCTGGCTTATTTCATTATTTTAAGTAAATATAAGTATTTGCCTTTATGTGTGTCTGTGCCCTGTGTGCATGTTTGGTACCCTTGGAAATCACAAGAGGATATTGGATCCCCTGGGGCTAAAGTTATGGATGGTTTTGAGTCACCATATGGATTCTGGGAATAGAACATGGGGCCTTTGGAAGAGTAGTCAGTGCTCTTAACTACTGAGCCAGCTCTCTAGCTTCTCCATCCTCACCTCCTAGATTCTTGCCTTTATGAATCAGTAATGACATTCAAGCCTTGTTTGCTAGGAATGCTGAGTGATACACACTCAGTGGTTTCTGATTGGGAAGGATGGGGGACAGATCCCCCAGATGCACTCTTGTTTCATTATTGCTTTAACAGTCTCACTTTATTGCAAACCCAGGCTCATCTCTCTCTCTCTCTCTCTCTCTCTCTCTCTCTCTCTCTCTCTCTCTCTCTCTCTTTCTTTTGCCGGGTGGTGGTGGGTGCTATGCCGAGCAGTCAGTTGAAAATTGGCAAAGAGAATATACTTCATAAAGATTTTGAGACTCCAGAAAATTGCTTCATACTTAGTATTACTTGATATAAGAACAAGTTTTCCTCTGTTTTCAATATTCTCCATATCTTGTCTTGGTTATTAAATCCACGTAAATGTATGGTGACACAGACTTCCCAACTCAGCTCATAAGTGGGGGAACAACCATTTTATAATGTCTCAAGGCCAATATTCCTATTAAGTTATTGGTGTGCAGGGTAAGTTCTTTCCAAATAGCTGAAGTGGCTTACCCAAGTCACATAGCCATCCATAGAAGGACCGGGATGAAGCCAATTTGTTGGTCATTCACACTGTTAGTCTTATTTTTTTCTGTTACTCTTGTTTCTGGGAAAGGCTGTATGTAAGACAGATAGTGCAGATTCTCCAGTGTTTGTTTCCATTTACAGTTTAGGTTTTTTTTCATTTTTTTATTAGATATTTTCTTCATTTACATTTCAAATGCTATCCCAAAAGTCCCCTATACCCTCCCCCCGCCCTGCTCCCCAACCCACCCACTCCTGCTTCCTGGCCCTGGCATTCCCCTGTACTGGGGCATATGATCTTCGCATGACCAAGGGCCTCTCCTCCCATTGATGGCCAACTAGCCCATCCTCTGCTACATATGCAACTAGAGACACAGTTCTGGGGGAGGGAGTACTGGTTAGTTCATATTGTTGATCCTCTCACAGGGTTGCTGACCCCTTTAACTCCTTGGTTACTTTCTCTAGCTTCTTCTTTAGGGACCCTGTGTTCCATCCAGTAGATGACTGTGAGTATACACTTCTGTATTTGCCAGGCACTGGCATAGCCTCACAAGAACAGTTTAGTTTTAAAGCTCATTTTTTGGATATATTTTCACAGTCTAGAACATATCCATTAAAAAATTAAGCTATTTTTTATAAAGTATAAAGAATGGTTAATAACACAAAGGCTTTATATAGGTTTGAAGAACGCTATAAAATACTAGAACATTTTAATTTAATCAAGTATCAGTGAATTCTTGAAAGCATCAGTGCCAAAATATTGCTAAAAATAGGCTACAAATACCATTCCTGTGTTGGAGCCCCAAAGGGAGATAGGAAGCATGTAGGTAGCCATAGAAAAGGTAAGATGTGGCTCAGAGACAGAAGTGAAGAATATAGCAACAGAGGCTTGGTGAGATAGAGCATCACACTCATTCAAGAAACATCCCAGTGCTCTTGTGCTTTGTTCCAGTTGCTTGGGATTTATGAGTAAGCAAAAGAATGTGTTCTGCCTTCCTCTGTGCTTATATTTTGATGAAGGTGACTGATGGTTACCAATACATAATACGAAAGTTATTTAGTATGTTGGACGAGAAGCACGTTTAGCAAAAGAAGAAGAGAGTCAGGGCAGCCAGTTAAATGAGGAGTTAGGTAGTTGGCCATGTTCTAGACAGAGGAATCAGAAGAGGTTCCTAACTTAATGAAACAGCAGGACCACTGTTTTGGCTGCAGTGAGGCACATAGATGAAGGTTGGAGGTGGACAGAAGATAAAGGCAGGTGCTGCCATGAGTTTACCTAACACATTTAATGTAGGGGTGTATGTGTTCCTGCACTCTTAGGAAATGCTGTTTTTCAAGGAAGATAGAAGAAGTAACAAATATCCTTCTCTTTGAATTTGCATGCCTTTTCTCTTGCTGCTAGTTTAAACTTTACCTTTTTGTTTGTTTGCTTGTTCAATACTCTATTGCTCGAGACAGTCAGTCACTTAGTAGGTACTCAGTACTTATTTCTTGAATGAGCAGATGTGATCTATATGAGCAGAAGAATGTTCTACACATTCACGAGAGATGTAATAGAACATGACATGTAATGAGAGACTCATGAGTCGCATCCCTGGCTATAGCTCAGCACTGTGTTCAGAGGTGCTGAGCACTAGATACTGCAAAGCACAGAAAGCACGAGAGAGCCTAGCATCTCTCCTCACGTCCATTTGTTCATTCTTTACTGCTTCTTTACTGAATTCACCCACCAGCAGAGTTTAGAAATGAAAGATAAGACCTGTCCGTAAAGTTAGCATGTCCCAGGAAAGACAGATGAGCCGTTAAATTAGAGGCTTATCTGCTACAGTAGGATTTGTGAGTATCTGTGCATAGGTACCACTGTGTCGGAGTTTGTTGCAGCTGATTTTGTCTTCTGACTCCTAAGGTAAATTGAGTAGGGAAGAATCTACTAAATTGATCTCTCAGGTAACTGTTTCTGAACTTACTTCTAGTTCTACTTAAAGCCATATCCTTAACTTTTATGTCTTACTGGATGATATAATTATCCACAGCAATGTCTAAATTTGATGTGTGATTGAAGATGTAATAATTAATAGACTAAACCCCTGTTAAACTTATCTTTAAATGGACAGTGAGTGTTCAGAAGCGTGAACTTCTGGATAATTTTGCAATACTAATCTTTATATTCTTTTTTCATTTTTTTAAACAGGGGTGTGCTGCTGCTGCTCTGCTTTGCGTCCTCGCTACAAACGTCTGGTGGACAACATATTCCCTGAAGATCCCAAAGTAACTTGATCTCCATGCACTGCTCCTTCTCTTTCTGACCCATTCTGCCCCTGCTCAGCTCCCTAAGGTTCCCCTCATTTCATTGCTCTTTTGTCCCAACATCTCATCAAGTGAACTTTAAACTTTTAATTTTTACATGCCCCTTGCTTGCTTACCTTTCTCAGATAATAGGTACAAATCTGAAATGATAGCTGCATGGTGTCCTTTTCCATTTAGATAGATTAGTAACACTCATCAAACATTCAGGATCCTGTGCCATATACTATGTGCTCAGGATACAGCTGAATTGTGAGTGGTTTCTGCATCCAGTAAGCATAGATGGAATATCAGCAATTTTCACACAGTGGGGGAAATGTGATAGAGAATTAAATAAATGCAGGGTGCTGCATGAATAGATGCGAATGATGGCCAGTTTGGGATTAGGAGAAGAAAGACAAAGGAAATGAAATCTAAGTTTAGACCCAAACAATAATTTACAACAGTTAGGGATAGGCCATCTATTCTTTTTGTTGTTGTTGTTGTTTTTTAAGAATTGAGATCATGAGAGACTTTTGTAGACAGAAGCTATTTGCCTTTTAAAAAAGTACTTCTTAGCTGGGTGTGTTGGTTAGCTTTATGTCACCTTGACACAGCTAGAGTCAGTGGAAAGAGGGGACCTCACTCAGTTAAGAAAGAGTCCTCACCAGATTGGCTGGACAAGTCTGGTCACAGAGCATTTTTTTTAATTGATAATTATGTGAGAGGCCAAGCTCACTGTGGGCATTGCCACCTATAGGCTGGTTCTCCTAAATGGTTTAAGAAAACAAGCTGGGCAAACCACGAGGAGCAAGCTAGTAACCAACATTCCTTCACAGCCTCTGTGTCAGTCCTGCCTCCAGGATGCTGCCTTGAGTTTCTGCCCTGACTTTCCTTGTAAATGGACTGCAAGCTATAAAATAAATAAACTCTTTCTTCCCTAAGTTGCTTTTAGTTGTGGCATTTTATAATAAAAATAGAAGTCCTAAGATGCTAGGTATGGTGGTGGTATGTAATTATATTCACAGCATTTGTGAAGCTAAGTCAGGAAGAATGTGAGTTTGGGACCAGCCTGGCCTACATAATGAAACCCTGCCTCAAAAACCAAAATAAACCAATTGGAGTTTGGAGGATAGCTAGGCTGACTGCTTTCAGGGAGACTGGGTTTGCTGGACACTGCTCAGCTTTTCTAAGGCTCTTAGCTTTTTGATAAAGGCACATAAAATGTGATGCAAATTGATTTACAGAAAAATTTTACTGAAACCAACTGTTTTCTGGTTATGTTAACATTAGTTTATGGTTGATATGTTCTTTTGATTAAAAAAATGTTAAGGGGTCATCTGTATATAAGAATTTAGCAGTAAATACTATTGGCTGTCAAACATCATGGATCATTTGTGATATATAAAAACCCTGAAAGACATATTTGCTTTTTTTGACTCACATAAAGGATAATAAATTATGATAGATAAATTAGTATGACTCACATAAAGCATACTAAATCATGGTAGATAAATTAGTAAAAAAAAATGCAGGTGGTAATAGTATTGTCTCTAATGTAAGAAAGTGCCATGTTGTGTTCATATTCTTTGGGAAGCATTCTTAGAGGAAGTAAGATCTGCTAAGCACTGAAGGATGCCCTCATTTTGATAAATGAGGGTTAGTGTCTTCCTTGCAAGTGAGGAAAATTCTTGGAAACTTAGTTGTGTTCAAGGTAAAGACAAATGGATCAATTTGACTAAGTTAATGTTCTGTTGTTTTATTTCTAGGGAATAGTGGATAGTTAAATTGTTGGAGACAAATAGACTGAGTAGTTACATAATTGTGTTCCAGAGAAGTATATACATAGTTTTTAAAGCCCAGGTAGATGGCAGAGTATGGAGAAACGTGAAACAGGCCAAGGTATCTAAATCATTAATTCTCTTTAACTTGTACTAAGTGCTGAGTTTGAGCTGTTGTAATGACAACAGGTAAACTGAGGAATGATTACAAAAATAATATTTTGTCAAAGATTCAGATACCTTTTATTTAAGTAACAATCATCTATAAAATAGATTTTAAAAACAAGTTTTACAAACTTAACCTCCATGTTGTAAATACTACTCAGTTGTCACATTTGCTGTTTTATTAAACACAAGCATCTTGTAATGCATTCAGAATGATTTAGAAAGTAGCTGCTCAGATGCAGAAGGGTATGTGCCTTAATCTCTGCCTTCAAAGAGTTGAGGGAGACAAATAAATGCTTTCCTATAATTCCCATGTGTCATTTTATGGAAGCAATTAATAGGACCTATCTCAGTTCTCATGGGCTCTCACTGGGCAAATATAGTTCTTTGCTGAGTTTGGCTTCTGTGATGTCTATGCTGCCACTGTGTGGCATGTAGTTGACACTCAATATCTATTTAATGAATAAGATAACTGTATGCTAAAATATAATATTGAGGATAAGTTCCATGTGCTAAAAGATATTACATACAATAGAATCATCCCCGTCCATCTCTGAAGAACGTGAGTGAGAATGGAATTTAGTTCTTTGGAAGACCTCTTACAGTGCAAGCTTTGGGCTCAGTCCTCAACTCTGGAGATGGGAGAAAGCTATATGTATGTTCACTGTTGTAGATATTAAAAAGTACAAACTACATATAACATTTACAACATTTAAATTGAAGCAAATTTTGTTTGAAAATTTTTTAGTAAAACATATTTTATTACCTACATACTGTTAGCTACTTCACTATAATGAAAGTTCTGGAAACAGTCATTGTTTGTGATGGTCCTCTAAGTACTTTGCTTTAGTGGAATTTTTTTTTATATACCTTTTTTTATAGTTCTGAGCATGTAGAATTTTTAATATTACCACCACAGAGTTTATACCCAAATAGTTTCAGCAAAATGTATATTAATTTACAGTCTTCAGAGATGAGATGTAAATTAGACAACACTTTGAATGAATAAATGAATAAATAAGTTAGAAAATGTAGATCATATACTTGTTATTATTTCCAGGATGGCCTTGTTAAAGCTGATATGGAAAAACTGACATTTTATGCAGTATCTGCACCAGAGAAACTCGATCGAATTGGTGCCTACCTGGCGGAAAGGCTGAGCAGGGATGTTGTCAGACACCGTTCTGGGTAAGAACACGAATTACTGAACGATCTCTTAAAAATCTTTCTAGGCGAAGACATCTCATAAATTTTTGTGCCAGATAGTCAGGCAAAAACAAAAACCAAAAAACCCAATACACAGAGGATAAACCCTGGGACAATACGAAGAAAAGTCTGCGAGCCATGTAACTGCTGCAGCTTCCTTTTCCTGTGACTCAGGCTCTTATGCAGGAACTCATGGGGTAACCACTGCCTCTAGCTGTAGCATCTATTAGTTTTGTTAACTGCTCATTGAAAATAGGTTTAAAGGTGTGATACAGTGTTTAAAAATCGATGTCTAAATTGAAAGCAAATCAGTATCCTGTTACCAGATAGTTTTTGACACTGCAGAGTGAGAGTGAGTCCTGTCAGACTTAGATGCTCAAATGCTGACTGTGTAGCACCCTGATTTGGGACTGCCATGTTTGTTCCAGCGTCTGCTGATAAAGGAATCCCATCTTAGCCATTCTCTGCCTCAGCAGTTGCAGCTTCACAGTTTGAACTGAAAGTGCTTTGTATTGTGATAGTGATCAGCCTAATTTCTAAGAGTACCCTGTTTTCCAAGTGACACATTGCCTTGTTGTTCCTCTGCTCTGTCACCTCTTAAAATATTTCATGGGCAGTTTGACAGTTGATCATTGAATATCAACTAAAATGGAATCTAAATTTTATTGCATAAAATCTTCAAAATCTGATTTATAAAGGGAATTTAATTCCCTTATATTGCTCTATTGTTGCTGGCACTATTTTATTTTTAAATATAAGTATATATATTTTTATTCACAATAACTATATATTTATATGTAAGTAAACATATAAGTACATATATCCTTATTTACAAATACAAGGGAATAATGTTGGAGACAGAGATAAATTCTTGTAGTACTATAAAAATCATTTACAAATGAATATGGTTAAAATCCTGTCCCTGGCGTTCAAGACCGATTAGAAGCAGGTAGCATCCGTAGCTCGGAGGTTTCTTAGAGGAAGTGGATTAGTGCAGCTGTGATGTACTTCTAAACTAGGTTTTACTTTGCCTTTCTTTTTTCTGTGCATCTAAGTAAACCTATTTGAGTGAACAGCAGTTAAAGAATTAAGAGCACTGCTTTGACTTTGTTTTGTTCTGTTTTGTTTTGTTTAAACTTAGGTACGTTCTAATCGCTATGGAGGCATTGGACCAGCTTCTTATGGCCTGCCATTCTCAGAGCATCAAGCCATTTGTAGAAAGCTTCCTTCACATGGTAGCAAAGCTCCTGGAATCAGGGGAACCAAAGCTTCAGGTTCTTGGAACAAATTCTGTAAGCAAAGCAGTTGTTTTCTTACTAAGTTTAAAGAGCACATCTGGAGTAAATCTCTTCTTAGAATGATGATATCTGATCCAAGGCCATTTCCCAGTCAGGGCATTTGGACACACAGTACAGATGACAGTGGTCACTGCACTCTCTCCAGTGTCTTGGTCTGTATAGAATCTGTGAGATTAATCTGTCATGGAACTCCTGTGTCTAGATGAGTCTAATCCTGTCAGTTTGATTTTTCTCTTGACTTTCTTGTTACAATGCTAACCTTGCATACTACTGTTTTATTTTACTGCTTTTCCAAAAGCAAGAGTGTTAATGAGATGCATCTGATTTGTAGTGAACAGTTACACAGTTTTCCTATAACTCAGCAATACACTCACCTGAGTGGAAAGCCTTGGGACTACGCATAGAATGAAGAACCAGTGTTCACCATAGCCAAAAAAGTGAAGAAATCCAGATGTCCAGGGACACCATGGTTAGATGAGTGGATAAATCAGAGCATAGTGTAGTGTTTCATTGTGGTTTTGGTTTGTTTTTTTTTCTTAAACCTTCTTAGTTTCTGTCAGTCTCTGAATAAATGTCTATCCAAGTTCTTATTTTTAAAATTAGGTTGCCTTTTAAAATTCTTCACCTTTATCAGATATATGACTTGCAGTACATTTTCTAGTTCTGTGTTTTGTTTTATACTTTATTGATGAATTGCTTTGATGAAATCTGATTCATTTTTTTTTATTATCACCCCTTTTATGTGCTTTTAGTATTCCTTATATAAAACATTGCCTAACCCATGGTCAAAGATTTACCCTCAGATTTCTTCTAAGCCTTTTATAGTTCACTTCTGTTATCTACTTTGAGCTATTTTTGCAAATGATTACATATGACTTAGGGATTCAATTTTGTATACATTATGTATATATTCAGATAGCTCATTTTCACTTATTGAATATTCTGTTTTCTCCCTACTACTTGACTATAAAACCTGAATTTGTGTTTCTTTCCTTAGGCCACTTCTGAATTGTTGCTTCTCACTATATTCAGTTCCTTCTCTCCTGAACATAGTTTTTAAATTAAAAATGGGAAATAACATGCCATGATAATAAAAATAGTGATGTTTTTACCTTTCATTTCTGCTTTTGCTTTATAGTTTCGGTCTTTCTGAGGAAACTTTAAGTTACTCAGCCTATGTGACTATTTTGTATGCCTGCCCATAGTTTACTAGGCCTTCCAGAATCACAAGATTTGTTGGTGTTTAGGCATTGTCCTAATTAGTATTGTGTTGGTGTGCAAGAGAGCATGAATAAGACATCTTGTAAAGGGAAGCATTTAGTTGGGGGCTGGCTTACAGTTTTCGAGGGTGAGTCCCTGAGCATCATGGCAGGAAGCAAAAGGCATGGCCATGGAACAGCAGCTCAGGGAGAGCTTTACATCCTGACAAAGAACGAGAATGACCTGGCCTGGGTTTTTGAAACCTCAAAGCCCAACCCAGGTTACACACTTCCTCCATCAAGGCTATGCCTTCTACAAAAAACTAGACTGCCTGATTGTTCCCAAGTGGTTCTACTAACCCAGGACTAAGCATTTAGACGTATGAGCCTCTGGGGGCCGTTCTCATTCAGAACACCACATGTGCAATTGCAGATACAGGAAAATGTAATGTAGGTTGTGACTCTGACTGTGGGTCTGAGTCTGTGTTGCATGTGTGCTTACTTTTAGTCAAGTTAGACAACCTTCATTTCAGTAAAAACAGTAGTTGCAGTCTGATGAGAGCTCCGGGTGTGTGATGCTCCTCAAGCAGGGCATAGCATTATTAGTATGATCATAGTAGATTGTCATAAAAGCTCCACAGTGTAATTCTATAGTACACTCAAAACCTCTATCATGATTTTATCTCAGAGACAAATAGTGGATATTTCCAGATGCAGTTAGGTGATATGCTGGGCTTGTTTTCAGGCATGGGAGATGCTAAAGGATTCTCCTATTTCCTTTACAATTGGATGAGGAACTTTAGGGAGATGGCTTAATAGCTGGGGATAATGTAGAGCAGGTAAATGTGCATTCCCAGAAGTTTCGTTACTTGTAGCCAGCAATGCTATTATATTATTTCAGTGAGTCATACAGGCAAAAGATCAAAACCCTCATAACTTACCTTTAGTGAATGCACTAAATTAAGTGTTGTATTACCTTGGGCTACTTTTAAAATCTATTTGCTGAAAATGTAATTTTAATTTTGTAGAGGTGCTGAATACCTTAGATCATCAAATATGATGAACCTTTTTTTTGTTTTTTTTTCCGAGAAATATGATGAATCTTGATTTATTAATTATGTCCAGTATTTATTCATGGTTATCTGTATATTTTATTTTAATTTGTGAAATATACCTTTTTATGCTCGTGATCCAGCATGACAATAATAGATAAAATTTACTTACATTCTCCTTTGTGTCAGAAATTGTGTTAGAAAAAAAAAAGGCATGAAGTTGGAAGTGGGTGTAGGGGAGCAGGAGAGAATCTGGGAGGAGGGGGTG
This sequence comes from Mus musculus, assembly GCF_000001635.26. NCBI lineage: Eukaryota > Metazoa > Chordata > Mammalia > Rodentia > Muridae > Mus > Mus musculus. Next base: position 65,822,396 of record NC_000081.6, read on the forward strand.
ATGGGTATGATTAAAATACATCTATTCACATTAAAATTCTAAAACATTCAAAAAAATATTAATCAGTTTAAATTTTAAAAAGACAGTGTATCAGGAACTTTTTATTCTTATTTACTCCTTTTTTGTTGTACATAGCTTCAAAAATACAAAAGTATAGAAAATATTACATTATACCACATATACATTGATTTACAAATGTTTAATTGTATAAATACACTTTAGACATTTCTAATAAATTGAAATTAGAATTGCTCTAAAACCTACAGCTTTTGAGCTCTGTGATAGGTTGTCAGATTTATGATGCTCCATGGCCAAGTTAAACAAGTATCCCATACATTCTGCATCAATATTCTGAGATCTGAGACACTATGAATTCGAAAGGGGCATGTGTCTTATAATGAAAGAATTTTGTGAGCATGCCTGGAGAGATGGTCCAGTGGTTATACACTGCACAAGCATGAGAGCTGAAGTTCAGATTCTCAAGGCCGCATAACAAGCCTGGTATGGTCTCCTGTGCTCCTGTAATCCCAGCACTGTATTGGGCTATGACAGGAGAATCTCCCTGGATTGTTGGCCACCATCCTTGCTGCAGATTCAATGAAAGATCCTGCCTACAGAGAATAAGGCAGAGAGTGCTAGAACACCACACAAATATGCTCCTCTGACCTCCGTGCATACCTATTGGCACATGTGCATACACTCACTCACACAGGCGCAGAAAACAACTAAAGCGTAGCTTGTTAAATATAATAGTACATAATAGCTATAAATGTCAGCAATGTGCAACTTTGGATCAAGTAGATTTTGTTTATTCTTTTAGATAAACATGTTGTATACTAGGCTTTTCAAATATATTGCGTTATTTAGTTCACAGTTGGAAGTGAAATTCCTGTTTGATGTGTGAGGAGTCACAGTTAAATGATTTGTCATGAGACAAAAAGAATGTAGTACCTGTAGAGCGATTCAGTCCTAGGTCTTACCCTAGAGCTTGTGTTTATGTAGTTTGTGCTATAAAAGTACTCCATAGTTTTGTGTACTATGAATCGGGGAAAATATAGATTCCTTTTATGCTTTTACTTGGTTGATCCTTGCCATTATTCAAGCCTCATCCCTAATCTTAATAATTTTAAGTATTGTTGAATCATATCCAGAAGGAACAGTCAGCAAAATTAGTTATTCCAGTAAAGCATGGGTCTTCAGCCTGTCTGTCCTGCCATGTATGATGAGTGTCTGCAGCGTTTTGGTTTGTTGTGCGGTGGAGTCTGAAGCGTAGGTGTCATCCAGGAGGTGAGAACTGCTCAACGTCCTGCAGTCCCCGAGGAGGTCCTGTAGCTAAAGCTTTATCTGGCTCCCGATTCTAGTAGTGTTCCAGATGAGGAAGCCTGCACCTAAAGGATTGTGTGGTATCTCAGGGTATCTCTTAAACATGTCTGTTTCCCAAATAATAAAATAAAGTTTTTTCTTTCCCTCCTCCTCCTACTCTGTCTCCTCCATCTTCTTCTTCTATTATTATTATCATTATTATTATTATGTATGGGGATGTATGCATGTGTGTATGAGTTCTCATACCCATGCATAAGTATGTGGAAGAAAGAGCTAGACATATGTGCCTTTCTCTGTTGTCTTCCACCTTATTTAAGAAATTAGCACAAAAGAACTTGCAGTTTGCAGAATTAGGACTTCTGTGAACTGGGAGAGCTCCTCTGGAGTGTCCTCACATTTTATGTTCTGCTCTTATATCTACAAGGGCAGTAGAAGCTGTCTGCCACAGACAGTTGCTTAGATTATCTTTGTATTTATAACTTTCAATAACAAAAGAATTAAGGTTTATCCTCTTCAACATCCCCCTCACATTTAAGAAAGGTCTTAGTGTCCATTTTTGTTTTGTTTCTACCTTTTTATTCTATTTTAAAAGTGATGTGTTTATTATAGCAAATTTGAAAAATACAAAAAACAAAAGTGTAAAAGTAAATGTCTTACAGAACATCAGCCAGGTTGCATACTCTTTTTATTTAGAGAGCTGTATCATTGGTTTTCTAAAAGATTATTATTACATATACATATACAGTATTTGTACATATACAGCATTTGTTGTTTTATGTGTTCCATTTGCTTATTTGGATGTTGCTTGTTAGTGTAATAGATAAGGAGGCTAAATGTGTTTACTCACTTTTAAAAGGTGACGTATTTTGTTTGTATTGTTATTTTTGTTTTTTAGTTTGTCAAATTTGCAAATATTGAAGAAGATACACCGTCCTATCATAGACGTTATGACTTCTTTGTATCTCGATTCAGTGCCATGTGTCACTCCTGTCATAGTGATCCAGAAATACGAACCGAGTATGTACTGTTTTACCTCATGACTTACCTTAAGTGATTGATACAAGAAGTGACTGAATATTGTGCTGCTGTACTTCACAGTGACTACAAAAGGCATGAGAGATGCTCATGAAACAGCCTTCCATTGTTAGAACATACAGTATTCAACTGAATGTGCAAGATGAAAGTGGTTGAAATTCAGAGTCCTTATTCTCGTCCAGAGTGACCCATTTCCTCCTCTGCCTGTTTCAGTTCCTGTGATCCGCTTGCTGTCTCGGGATTACTCTGGGCATGGCCCTCTTCAGTCCATTCAGAAGCTATGTTCTCAGTCTAGCGTGTTCAGCTTTGTCCTCACTTCACTCAGGGTTCGCTCCTGGATGACTTCATTACTAACCTCACTCTTACCTACTGCTGAGCTACTTGTGGTTGTTCCTTATCTTTTCATTTTTATTCTGTTTTTGTTTTCTTGATATGGGGCCTCTCTATGTCATCCTAGTCACTCTAGACCTTGCTTTTTGCTTTGTAGACGAGGCTGGCATGAGCTCAGAGAGATCCTCTTGTCTCTGCTTGCTGAGTGCTGGGATTAAAGGTGTGCACCACCACTCCGAACCTTTTTCCCTTTCCTGTTCTCTTGGTAGAGAGCAGGACAGGAGGCCAGGGGTTTTTGTTCTGAGCACTGCTGTATTACTGAGCACTTTGACTAGTGACTAATGGTGTGTAGTTAAAAATAAAAGTAAAAATGATGCTGATAAACAATATTAGTGTGAGCATTACTGCCATCCTAATTCAGAGGTTATGTTAGTAATGGAGAACCGGTGTATTTTCTCTGAACTGCTTCAGAGTGTGCCCCCAGCAGGTGCACACAGTGAAAGCAGGCGTGAGACTTATGGGTCACTGGAGAAAGGATGCTGAGGAGACTTTATAGTCATTTTCTCCATGTGACTGGCCTGACTGTAATTTCTCCTCATTACAGTCCAGGCCATTTATTCACTATGTGATGTCTTAAACCTTCCTGGCCACCTCATCACTACTAAAATTTTATCTCCTAACAGACATTTTAAAATGCTTTTAATCATATAAGAAAATGTGTTTGAATAATTCAAACATGAAATTACCTTATCTTTAACTATTTATCGCCCCCTGGTGGAAAACCTTGTATTTTGAACATACTATTTATATCCAGAATTACTATTTTTTTACTGTATTTGCATAATTTCTCCTCCCCTCACTTCCCTCCAACCTTTTCTATCTTCCATCCCTCACTTCCCTCCAACCTTTTCTATCTTCCATCAAGTTCATGACATCTTTTTTCTTTAATTATGATTATTTTATATTTGTGTGGGAGTGCATATGTGTGTGTGTGTATGTTTGTGTGTGTGTGTTTAAATGTATAAATACAACCCACTGAGTCCATTTAATGTTTATATGTCTATTTTTTTATGGTTGACCAATTAGGGGTCATTTATCAGCACAAGTTTCTGAAGTTAAAATTGCCAAGTTTTCATTTGAATCACTGTTAAAACAATGTTTCAATTAAAATGCTTGAAGATACAAGTTGCAATTTTTTTCCTTGAGTAAAAGTCAATTCAGTTTTCTTCAGTTTATTTAAATTTCTTTTCAGGTTCCAACTTAGATTCTTATTTTTTATCCTTTTACACTTTAGTAAAATACAAGTCCTGCAGAACCTTCAGGCTTGGACAGTCAGAGATGAGTCTAGAAATTATTCTCCTATTCCCTTCCCTATCCACCCAACTTTAGTTTCTTTCTCAAAAACAAATAAAAACCCAGTACAATAATGTTTCTCCAAACCAAACCAAGAATACAAAATAAAGCAATAATTCACCAACTGTAAACAAATGTAAATGTGTAGGATCTCAAGCGCATGGGCATTTGTGCACGCACACACAGACTTTTACTATGGAGTCCATTATATGGTGTTCATCTACTTCTGTCCTGGAGGGGTTGCTATACTCAGTGTCACACTCTGTTGGATTTTCTCAGTGACGATTCATTTGTTAGTCTTACCTTAGTAGCTAGGTTTTTATCCATCCATCCATCCATCCATCCATCTATTTTTGTTTGTTTTTTACTTATTCATTTTATATTCTGCTCACTACCCCCTCCCATAATCTTTCCCCCCTCCCCTTCTCCCCTGAGCAGGTGGAGGCCCCCCTGGGTATCCCCCAACCCTAGCATTTCAAGTCCCTGAGGCTAGGTGCTTCCTCTCTCACTGAGGCTAGACAAGGCAGCCCAACTAGAAGAGCATATCCTATATACAAGCAACAGCTTTTGGGATAGCATCTGCTCTAGTTGTTCAGGACCCAAATGAAGATCAAGCTGTACATCTGTTATATATGTGAGGGAAGGCCTAGGCCCAGCCCATGTATATTCTTTGGTTGGTGGTTCAGTCTCTTAGAGCCCCAAGGGTCCAGGTTAGTGGTCTTCCTGTGGAGTCTCTTTCCCTTTAGGACTGCAATCCTTACTTCTATTCTTCCATAAAAGTCCCCAAGCTCCATCTTCTGACTGTGGGTATCTGTATCTGTCTGATCTGTCAGTTGGTGGGTCTGGACTCTCAGGATAGCCATGTTAGATTCATGTCTTGTAAACAAAACAGAGTATCATTAATCATCGAGATTGGTACTTGCCCATGGGATGGGTTGGGCAGTTATTTGTTAGCTACCCCCTCATTCTGTGTTCCATCCCTAATCCCTGCAGTTCTTGTAGACTAGATAAGTTTTGGATCGAAAGTTTTGTGAATGGGTTGGTGTCCCTGTCCCTCCACTGGGGTTCCTGCCTGGCCACAGGAGGCAGCCTCCCCAGGCTCCCTATCCCCAATGCTGTGAGTCACAGCTAAGGACACCCCAGTTGATTCTTGGGCACCTCCCCTATCTGCCCATCCATTTTAAAAAATAAATTAAAATATAAACTAAAACAAAAAGAAACATGTCAAAGTTGTACAAAATACACCAACAGAAGGAAAAGAGCCTAAGAGATGGCTCAAGAATCAGAGACTCACTGGAAGCCATAATACATAGGCGTAGGACCTGGGATAGCTCCATGCAGGCCCCATGCTTGCTGCATGAGTCTCTGAGGTCATTTGAGCTTTGCTCAGTTGATTTAGAAGGACATGTTTTCTTGGTATCCTCTACCCCTCTGGCTCTTCCACTCTTTCCACTTCTTCTCAGGGATTTCTGAACTTTGAGGGGAGGGATTTGATGGAGACATCACATTTAAGGCTGACTATTCTAAAGACTTTCACTCTTTCCATAATGTCTGGCTGAGGTCTCTATTGTTCTCATCTGCTTCATGAGAAAGCTGCTCTGATGCTAGGTGAACACGGGGCTGGTCTGCAGGTAGAGCAGAATAGCATTGGGAATCATCTTATCACTACATTTGGCTTTCTTTTTTAGACCAGTATTATTTAGTTTTATCTTAGGTGACTGAGGTATCTAGTCTTAAGTTCTTGGTCACTCAAGTAGTGTTGGGTGTGGGTTCCATCTCCTAGAGTGGACTTTAAGTCATATCAGACATTGGTTGGCCACTCCCACAAGCTTTGTGACACCATTGCTCTAACATATCTTGCAGGAAGTACACCAAATCATTTGTGGCTGTATTAAGATTTTCTTGTATTTCTTTACAGAAATAGTTAATACTTGTAAATTTATACATCATAGTCTGTTTTCTCTAAGAACCTGCAGCTATAAGAGCATTATAGTGACTGACACACAAATAGCTAATGCTTGTTGACTGTTTACTGTGAGCAAGTTCTTGTTCAGCTTATCACTCAACTGTTCACAGCACCCTTAAAGCATATATGATACAAATTTATTCATGTGGAAACTAAATCGTCTTGGTGACCGAGACTAGATAGATTATACTGGTCAGGACAGGCCTTAGAGCTGGATTAGGTGCTGGCTGTGTAGCTGAAGTGGCTCATAAAGGTCACCAGCATGCACCCTCTGCCTTACAGCAGGTCACCACCGTCTCCTGCTCCACTTAAGCTCCTGTCCTTTCGATAACTTGTGCTTGTCTTCCTCCCCAGGGAATAGCAGATATGTAGAGCAGACACCCTCTGTAGTGCTGTTCGATTTTCACTCTTGTGATCAGTAGTTTAGAAAGAAGCGTGTATAGGCAGAGCTTTGAAATAGGCAGAAGTTGTCTTAAATCTTCCATTCCATTTCCCATTGGTGTCTTATTTCTGTCATCCCCATTCTCCCTACCTGTTGCTCTTGAATTGTTCACTGTACCCACATGGGTGTGTAACACATTACCACTTCCTTCTCAACATTTTCTATTCTTTAAATCTGTTACAGCAGTGTTAGGTGAGCAGAACAGAATTCCAATTGCTATTCAAATGGTGGAAAGGAAGGAAAGAATTGAGAGTAGGACAGAAGGAGGTAATTTGAGCAGAAGTTACCTTGTAAGAGACATGGGCTGGCAGCTAACTCTTCTTGAGACTTTGTCCATCTGCAGTCTGTGCAAACTTCATCACTTCTCTTCAGTCTTTTTTTTCCCCTAGGAGAATGAAGGCAGTGAGGGAACTGGGGCTTCTGTGTTGTGATAGGACGTTAGGGCAGCACTGATGAACTACAGTGCTGTGAGCTGTCAATAGAAAGCTGTCTTTCTAAGGGAACAGTGGGCAGAGTATATAGAAGTACAGTGCCACCAGGAACTGGGAGCTCCTCCCTTGGCTCTGGGGCTTCACAATGGCTTATGTTAGAGAAAGCTATGCTTTTGGCTGCTTTTTATTAACACATATTACATGTACTAACCTTCCTGTAGATTACTGCCTTTGAACTTACTGATGTATAAAGATGATGGCTAAACCACCTTTTGAAATGTATCTCTTTCCACCTTAGACTTTTGAAATTCCCATTTCATACCTATATTGTATATAATTTTAAAACATTTTACGGTTGAGAGAGCAATATCAACATACATTCTTTTAGGTAGATAAACAGACTTGTTTAAATAACCTGTTTTCATGGGTCTTTCTTTTCCCATCCTTATAGGATTCGCATTGCTGGAATAAGAGGCATTCAAGGTGTGGTTCGCAAAACAGTTAATGATGAACTTCGGGCTACCATTTGGGAACCACAGCATATGGATAAGATTGTTCCATCCCTTTTGTTTAACATGCAGAAGATAGAAGAAGTTGACAGGTATTGTATACTAAAGTTGAGTCTGCAGAGATGGTTCAGAATTTAAAAGGGCATACTGTTCTTGCAGAAGATCAGAGTTCTCTTCTAGATACCTGATTTGGACAGCTTGGAGTTGCCTTAACTAAAGTTCTTAGTAGATCCATTGCTCCCCATGCACACCTGCATTCTCATGCACATACCCATACACACACACATGCACACGCACACACACACATGCACACACGCACACACAGACATTTACATGACATTAAAAATCTCTTTTCAGAAAGATCCTGAAGTACCAAAGTTGAATCAGGATCAAGTTGACCATCTAAACAGTCCCATATCCCCTAAAGAAATAGAAGCAGTTATTAATAGTCTCCCAGCCAAAAAAAGCCCAGGACCAGATGGGTTTAGTGCAGAGTTCTATCAGCCCTTCAAAGAAGACCTAATTCCAGTTCTTCACAAACTATTCCACAAAATAGAAACGCAAGGTACTCTACCCAACTCATTCTATGAAGCCACAATTACTCTGATACCTAAACCACAAAAAGACCCAACAAAGATAGAGAACTTCAGACCAATTTCCCTTATGAATATCGATGCAAAAATCCTCAATGAAGTTCTTGCTAACCGAATCCAAGAACACATCAAAACCATCATCCATCCTAACCAAGTAGGTTTCATCCCAGGGATGCAGAGATGGTTTAATATACGGAAATCTATCAACGTAATCCAGTATATAAACAAACTCAAAGACAAAAACCACATGATCATCTCGTTAGATGCTGAGAAAGCATTTGACAAAATCCAACACCCATTCATGATAAAAGTCTTGGAAAGATCAGGAATTCAAGGCCCATACCTAAACATGATAAAAGCAATCTACAGCAAACCAATAGCCAACATCAAAGTAAATGGTGAGAAGCTGGAAGCAATCCCACTAAAATCAGGGACTAGACAAGGCTGTCCACTCTCGCCCTACCTATTCAACATTGTACTTGAAGTCCTAGCCAGAGCAATTAGACAACAAAAGGAGATCAAGGGGATACAAATCGGAAAGGAAGAAGTCAAAATATCACTTTTTGCAGATGATATGATAGTATATGTAAGTGACCCTAAAAATTCCACCAGAGAACTCCTAAGCCTGATAAAGAGCTTCAATGAAGTAGCTGGATATAAAATTAACTCAAACAAGTCAATGGCCTTTCTGTACACAAAGGATAAACAGGCTGAGAAAGAAATTAGGGAAACAACACCCTTCTCAATAGTCACAAATAATATTAAATACCTTGGCGTGACTCTAACTAAGGAAGTGAAAGATCTGTATGATAAGAACTTCAAGTCTCTGAAGAAAGAAATTAAAGAAGATCTCAAAAGATGGAAAGATCTCCCCTGCTCATGGATTGGCAGGATCAACATTGTAAAAATGGCTATCTTGCCAAAAGCAATCTACAGTTTCAATGCAATCCCCATCAAAATTCCAACTCAATTCTTCAACGAATTAGAAAGGGCAGTCGGCAGATTCATCTGGAATAACAAAAAACCGAGGATAGCAAAAACTTCTCAAGGATAAAAGAACCTCTGGTGGAATCACCATGCCGGACCTAAAACTGTACTACAGAGCAATTGTGATAAAAACTGCATGGTGCTGGTATAGTGACAGACAAGTAGACCAATGGAACAGAATTGAAGACCCAGAGATGAACCCACACACCTATGGTCACTTGATCTTTGACAAGGCAGCTAAAACCATCCAGTGGAAAAAAGACAGCATTTTCAACAAATGGTGCTGGCACAACTGGCGGTTATCATGTAGAAGAATGCGAATTGATCCATTTCTATCTCCTTGTACTAAGGTCAAATCTAAGTGGATTAAGGAACTCCACATAAAACCAGAGACACTGAAACTTATAGAGGAGAAAGTAGGGAAAAGCCTCGAAGATATGGGAACAGGGGAAAAATTCCTGAATAGAACAGCAATGGCTTGTGCTGTAAGATCAAGAATTGATAAATGGGACCTCATAAAATTGCAAAGCTTCTGCAAAGCAAAAGACACCGTCAATAAGACAAAAAGGCCACCAACAGATTGGGAAAGGATCTTTACCTATCCCAAATCGGATAGGGGACTAATATCCAATATATATAAAGAACTCAAGAAGGTGGACTCCAGAAAATCAAATAACCCCATTAAAAAATGGGGCTCAGAGCTGAACAAAGAATTCTCACCTGAGGAATACCGAATGGCAGAGAAGCACCTGAAAAAATGTTCAACATCCTTAATCATCAGGGAAATGCAAATCAAAACAACCCTGAGATTCCACCTCACACCAGTCAGAATGGCTAAGATCAAAAATTCAGGTGACAGCAGATGCTGGCGAGGATGTGGAGAAAGAGGAACACTCCTCCATTGTTGGTGGGATTGCAGGCTTGTACAACCACTCTGGAAATCAGTCTGGCGGTTCCTCAGAAAATTGGACATAGTACTACCGGAGGATCCAGCAATACCTCTCCTGGGCATATATCCAGAAGATGCCCCAACTGGTAAGAAGGACACATGCTCCACTATGTTCATAGCAGCCTTATTTATAATAGCCAGAAGCTGGAAAGAACCCAGATGCCCCTCAACAGAGGAATGGATACAGAAAATGTGGTACATCTACACAATGGAGTACTACTCAGCTATTAAAAAGAATGAATTTATGAAATTCCTAGCCAAATGGATGGACCTGGAGGGCATCATCCTGAGTGAGGTAACACATTCACAAAGGAACTCACACAATATGTACTCACTGATAAGTGGATATTAGCCCCAAACCTAGGATACCCAAGATATAAGATACAATTTCCTAAACACATGAAACTCAAGAAAAATGAAGACTGAAGTGTGGACACTATGCCCCTCCTTAGAAGTGGGAACAAAACACCCATGGAAGGAGTTACAGAGACAAAGTTTGGAGCTGAGATGAAAGGATGGACCATGTAGAGACTGCCTTATCCAGGGATCCACCCCATAATCAGCATCCAAACGCTGACACCATTGCATACACTAGCAAGATTTTATCGAAAGGACCCAGATGTAGCTGTCTCTTGTGAGACTATGCCGGGGCCTAGCAAACACAGAAGTGGATGCCCACAGTCAGCTAATGGATGGATCACAGGGCTCCCAATGGAGGAGCTAGAGAAAGTACCCAAGGAGCTAAAGGGATCTGCAACCCTATAGGTGGATCAACATTATGAACTAACCAGTACCCCGGAGCTCTTGACTCTAGCTGCATATATATCAAAAGATGGCCTAGTCGGCCGTCACTGGAAAGAGAGGCCCATTGGACACACAAACTTTATATGCCCCAGAACAGGGGAACGCCAGGGCCAAAAAGGAGGAGTGGGCGGGTAGGGGAGTGGGGTTGGGTGGGTATGGGGGACTTTTGGTATAGCATTGGAAATGTAAATGAGCTAAATACCTAATAAAAAATGGAAAAAAAAATTAAAAAAAAAAAAACTCAGGTGACAGCAGATGCTGGCAAGGATGTGGAGAAAGGGGAACACTCCTCCATTGTTGGTGGTTTTGCAAGCTTGTACAACCACTCTGGAAATCAGTCTGGCGGTTCCCCAGAAAATTGGACATAGTGCTACCAGAGGATCCCGCAATACCTCTCCTGGGCATATATCCAGAAGATGTCGCAACCGGTAAGAAGAACACATGCTCCACTATGTTCATAGCAGCCTTGTTTATAATAGCCAGAAGCTGGAAAGAACCCAGATGCCCCTCAACAGAGGAATGGATACAGAAAATGTGGTACATTTACACAATGGAATACTACTCAGCTATTAAAAAAAATGAATTTATGAAATTCCTAGGCAAATGGATGGACCTGGAGGGTATCATCCTGAGTGAAGTAACCCAATCACAAAGGAACTCGCACAATATGTACTCACTGATAAGTGGATAATAGCCCAGAAACTTAGGATACCCAAGATATAAGATACAACTTGCCAAACGCATGAAATTCAAGAAGAACGAAGACCAAAGTGTGGACACTTTACCCTTTCTTAGAAATGGGAACAAAACACACATAGAAGGAGTTACAGAGACAAAATTTGGAGCTGTGACGAAAGGATGGACCATCTAGTAGTGATTGCCATATGCAGGGATCCATCCCATAATCAGCTTCCAAATGCTGACACCATTGCATACACTAACAAGATTTCGCTGAAAGGACCCAGATATAGCTCTCTCTTGTGAGACTATGCCGGGGCCTAGCAAACACAGAAGTGGATGATCACAGTCAGCTATTGGATGGGTCACAGGGCCCCTAATGGAGGAGCTAGAGAAATTACCCAAGGAGCTAAAGGAAACTGCAACCCTATAGGTGGAACAACAATATGAACTAACTAGTACCCGGGAGCTCTTGTCTTTAGCTGCATATGTATCAAAAGATGGCCTAGTGGGCCATCACTGCAAAGAGAGGCCCATTGGACTTGCAAACTTTATATGCCCCAGTACAGGGGAACGCCAGGGCCAAAAAGGGGGAGTGGGTGGGTAGGGGATGGGGGGGGAGGGTATGGGGGACCTTTGGGATAGCATTGAAAATGTAAACGAGGAAAATACCTAATTAAAAAAAAGAAAGAAAGATCCTGAAGGCTGTATTGAATTGTATATGTGTTCGTGTGCTTGCCAGGATAAGAATCTTTGATTTCTCTCATTGCATATGTAGTAGTGTCATAAAGTTAAGGGAGTTTAAACGTATGGACCATTCTAGAAATGTATTAATTAGAGTTGTTAATCATAGGTACATATGGCAATAAGCATACTGCATCAGTAAGGTAATAATACATTTTTTAAATGAGAATTTTATTTGCTAGATATATGTACGTGTGTGTCTATTTGTTTAAATATACAGTGAAAAATAAATTATTATTTTAGTATGTAGTACTACTTATAGTTGTAACCATGAGAAACAAATTATAGCTGAACTTCTATTCTTCCTTAGAGATCTACTCTGCTTTCTCTTAGGGAGATAAAACTAATCAAAATAAAATAATAATGACTATTATTCATTGCATTTTCTATTTTACTGAAATAAAAAATTTTATGTAGTGTATTTGGATCACAATTTTTTTTTCATTCTCTGTTTTCCACCTCCTCATTCATAAGACTCCATGCTTTCTCTCTGTTTCTCTCTGTTTCTCTCTGTTTCTCTCTCTCTCTCTCTCTCTCTCTCTCTAACAGGCAAATCAAAAACCAGAATAAAAGAAAAGAAACAGGAAAAACATGAGAAACACATACATATACACACAGAGCCACAAATACAACATCAGAAACCATAATATACCATAATATATAAACAAATACAGTGATTAAAAAAATACCGAAGCAAAGCATTATGAGACAAAACATCTCAAAATCCCATGGCCTTTATTTTGTGTTGGCCATCTCCTGCTGGGCCCCGAGCCTGCCCTCAAGTGTGGTGTTTATTCCAGCAGAGTGAGTTAGGGTGGTGGCTTGTGCTTACTTACCTGCTCAGCTCTGAGTTCTGAGAGAGGGTTTTGATGACAAGATCCCATTTAGGGCTAAGTGTTCCAAGATATCTCACTCTGGACGTTGTCCATTTGTGGGTCTCTGTATTTGACCCCATCCAGTTCATGAGAGAGCTTCTGTTACAGTGGCAGAGCGAAACACTGATTAAAAAACAAAACAACAACAAAAAAAAAAAACCAAAAAAACCTAAAAATCAGACATGGTTGGTTTCTAATCAGTCTCTCTAAGATAGCTGAAATGACGTAATAATTTTGAGTATATGCTGGATTTCTTCTTACCCCCACAGTGCTCAGGTGCACTTGGCATTTTGAATGTTATCCAGCTTTTCTCGGTGCCAGAAGCGTGCAATCCCCCATGTTACTTACTCAGGAAGAATGTTATTCAGTAGCTAAAATAGAATTACCCAGTTATGCTTATGGTTCCTGCTCTTGGAAGAGGAATGCACAGCATCAAAATGGATTTGGAAATGAGAAGCAGTTGATAATTTTATGCTAACACAGATGGAATAATATGTATTCTGGTTAATGCCAACTTCAGGAAGGATTGCTTTTTAAGCCCCGGATGTGACTATCTCTAGCTTTGTAATCCTCCCTAAAAATGGGATATATTCTAGAACCTTCTGTATTTTTCTTATTTTTAGAGCTATAGCTAAGGCTTAAGATTTTCCTATCTGAAATATTTACTATATAAAGATCTCTAGCTAGTCAGGGGCCTGTTTTCCAATGAGACCTGATGCTATCATAAATAAGCTAGAAGGAACATTGGGAATACAAACTACTCTTAAAAGAGCAGGCCCCACGCCCAGCAGTAGATGGCCAATAGAAAGTGAGTTCAGTGGCACCTTTGGAGGTTATTTGTCTTATAATGCTCTTCACACTTCTTCCCATTTTATTAATTTTTTCTATCTATCTGTCTGTCTGTCTGTCTGTCTATCCATCTGTCATCTATTCTCTCTTTTTCCCCTGCAGGTCCTATACATGTGGATTGTGGCTTCCAGTTTAGTGTTTTATGGGATTGCTGAATTTACACATGAGTGGTTTTCTGTTTCTTGTGCCTTTTTCTTTTTGTTTCTTTTGTCCAGTTCCAATGTGTTAGTTTTTGTTTTATTTTATTATATTTTATTTATTATTCTCCCTTAGAAACCTGTTTGTTTTCTGAGTGACAGACAGAAAGGTGGTGGATCCTGATGGGACAGGAGGTAGGGAGGAGCTGGAAGGAGTACAGGGAGGGAAACATAATCAAGGAATATTGTGTGAGAGGAAACAAATCATTTTCAATAAAAGGAAAAGAAAGACAAATGAAACAGAGACTATGGATGCCGCATCATAAGTTGTACGTTTCTGGTGTAATCCTAGTGCAACAGATGTATATTTTTTTATTGTTGTTACAATAAATATGTTGCAAAAAAGGCATAAAAGTATGTCCCAAGATGCAGACAAAACATACTTTCTACTGAAAAGTCTCTATATGCAACTATTCTCATTGGTTTAATTTTTTTCATTTTTAATTCTTGGATTCTATTTGGATATATTTTTCAGCTCTTTTCATTTGTCCCAGCTATGGTTACGTAGGGAGTGGGCCTGTACTCACTCAGATCTGTACTGGTGTGGATGTTGATACTGTCTATGAAAGTGAGCAGATAGGAGCTGCTACATTCTGCTGCTTTATTTTTGAGACAGGGTCTCACTTACTCTGTAGCTCTGGCAGGCCTGACATTCCTTATGGAGACCAAGTTGGCCTTGAACTCAGAGAACTTCCTGCTGGGGTTAAAGGTGAATGCCACCACACCCAGCCTCTGAGTGTTTTACTGGCATAAAGGACATCCTATTAGAAACAAGTTCCTACCTACTGGAAAGATTGTATGCTTAGCTCTGAGCATGCTAAGTTCATGAATTAACTTTGAGTTAAGGTTTAATTTTATTTAGGGATAAAACAAAAACAAATATTTTTCACATTTCTGAGAAGTAAAGTTTATTGTTTACCCTTTAAAACTAAAATAGACTTTTTTTGCATTGGCCTTTTTTATTTCTTTTTCAGTCGCCTAGGCCCACCTTCTTCCCCCTCTGCAGCTGACAAAGAAGAGAACCCTGCAGTGCTGGCAGAGAGCTGTTTCAGAGAACTGCTGGGCCGAGCAACTTTTGGGAATATGAATAATGCTGTTAGGCCAGTTTTTGCGTGAGTACTTGCTATTTTTCTAGTTATCCATGAAGGTCACATTGGGCATCCATTATGTGTTTATTTGTTTCCTTTAAGTATGAATACCATGTACTACATCACTTGCCATGCATATCTCCTTACATCCCTTGAAATACTTATGTGGAGTGAGAAATTAGACAGTGTCACCAACATGTGATGCACATTGCTGCCCTCCCTTCCCTCTCTATTTCTTTCTTTTTTCTTCAAATTGAACCTAGCACCCTCCCATAGAGCTAAATCTTACATTTTCTTTCTGCCTTTAATGGGAGCTTAAGATTCTGTTGACTTTTCTGAATAAACTCCTATTTTACTCAGAGTCTAATCAAGATAAGACTATTGAAGACCTCACTGATCCTTACTTACATGGTGTCTTCCAGGCTCTTATGCAGTAAGTTTCTCTGCACAATCAGTATCCTGCAGGCAGGCCTTCCAGGTCTTGTGCTCCTAATCCCATCATAGCATGATAGATCAGTGCACTCTGAGAGCCTGTATAAGTACTGGGTGGTTTTGCTGAACTCTTCTTTGTTACAATTCAGCACCATCCCCTCTTCACGCTCTGGCTGTAGTGAACATAGTGTATACAGAATGTTTTCCATGTAACGTCCAGGATTCTTATTGGGGAGCAGGCATTTTTACCTCAGGTTTCAGAGTTAACCTTCAAATACAAGAATTATTAAGTAGCAAAACTATATTAAAAATCAAGAGTATCATCACCTCTTCAAAATAACTTGTGGTCTTCCCTCTTCCCTATCACAGTAGCCTTACAGAAATACTACTAAAAAGTAACCAAATTGTGTTAAATATAGTAAGGCAGATTATATTGACGTATGACCAAAAATTTAGGCCAAAAGATAGAATTTAGGCTAGTTAGATACAAGGCCAACTTTACCACGTTAACTACTATATTTGAGTTGAAGAATTTAAACTAGGCTTTTGTCCTCCTCCCACCTTTTTAAATTACAATACGTTTATCATACTATATACTTTGATCATGTTTTTACCTTCCCTCAACAACTCAGATCTTTCCTCTCTTCCTTTCCACCCAATTTTATCTTCCTTATCTTTCTTTTAAAACAAAGCAAAAAACTACCACAAAAATCAAAACAAGCAAAAGAATGAGACAAAAAAAAAAAAAAAAAAAACGAAAAAAAACAAAACCAGAAAAAAAACCAAAACAAAACCCCAAAACAAAGCAAAGTGAACCTAAAAGTCTACAAAAATACCATTATTTGTTTTGTGCTAGTCAAATATGCATTGGTTCTATCTTAGAGTGTGGTTTGACATTCCCAGTGAGACTCCATTGGAGAAAACTGCAGAGCATCTTGGTTAAGGATGGAGCCCTGTGTCTACATTCTCCGCACAGTGCTAGAACCTCATTTGGTTTCAACATTTATAGATCCTCTACATGCTGTTGCCACAGTCTTTGAGTTCATATGTATATCAGTCCTGTCGATCTGGAAGACCTGGTTTCCCTGTGTCTGAAGACAATTCTGTGTCGAGTCATCCATCACTTCTAGCTCTAAACTCCTTGCTTCCTTCCCTTCTGCACAGATCCCTGAGACTTGAGGGGAATAGTTTGTTGAAGACATCTCATTTAGGACTGAGTGCTCTAAAGTCTCTTGGTTTCTGCACATTTTCCAATTGTGGGTCTCTGTGTTCAGTCCCATCTTCTGTAAGAAGTTGCTCTAATGTAGGTTGAGTGAGGTACTGATCTCTGAGTATAGCAGTATGCCACTGGCAATCATTTTATTGCTGTTCTTTTAGCAGGATAATAGTAGGAGGCTTTCCCCTAGACCCGTGGCATATCTCGTTTCAGGTTCTTGTCCACTTTAGGAGTATCAGGTATGGGTTCCATACCAGAGAGTGGGTGTTAAATCCAGTCAAGAAGTTGTTGTTTATGCCCATCGTGTTTGTGCCTATATTACACCAGTGTATCTTTCACGTAACTCCCTCTCGCAGGCCTCAGGGTTTGTAGATAGGTGATGACGATGATGAGTACCTTTTTCCTCTGCTAATGCACAGAGTATCTTGAATACTAGTCAGTAGTTCTGACGCTTCTAGTTATATACCAGCTTGAATTCCCCATGTTTAATGACAAGTATGTGTTAGCTTCATTAATAGGGTCTTGCCTTATGTTTTTATAAGCTATTTAATTAGTTAACTAGATGCTAAAAATTGTCTACAAGTAAGCTACCACGTAATAGAATATATGAAGAATAACACCAGATAGATGAGGAACATGCACAAAAATTATAGATGATGAGAAAAAGGTCAAAAAGTGTCCGTCATATAAAATCAGAAAATTCATACCTAACAGAATTTGAAGTAGATTTCTTGAATTAGATGTGGCAAATATTAACAAAATTGCTTTGGTAGTGTTATTTGTAAAGTATATTTTGATTCAACATTGAAACAGGCATTTTATTTCAATTGTTACTTGATCTATAAAAAAATAAAAGATTGTCCAAGAATTTTAAACATCAAATTTTCAGTCAGCGGCGAGTAAAGGACAGCTGGCATGCTGGATGCAGTGAAGGAGTTAGTGTGAAACAAGCGGAGAAAGCCTAAGTTACACCGGGGAAATCTCAACATTTTATCTTTACGTTTTTAGGTAATCATTAATTGTCAATTAACAGTTAATTATTAAGGTAATTATTTAGGTAATTATTGGCAATTTTAGCTAAAAGTTGAGAAATGCCCAGAACTAGCCTTTGAAGTGTTATAAGCTAGCTTTGAAGCAGGGTCACTATGTTAGTTGGTTATAGGAATGAAGTTCTGTAAAAGGTTTTAGGCCTGTGAGTCATGGACACCAGGGGTTGTTTAAGTGGACCCTTAAAACTAAGTGTACTGTGTAATCATCCTTATTTTTTGTATTGCTTAGGTTGGTTTTCACCAGGTCAATGTGGAGCCCTGCGTTTCTTTTTCATCAGCTGACATCTCAGTCATTGACTCTTACAAATCTTGGAGATGGTTCTCACTCAGAGTTTAGTGTTGCTTGTGTATACATGGAATGATTGTTGTATCTTAGGCTCTCAAACTAAACTCCTGAAACTAGTATCTACTTAATTGTCTTTGACTTCATTCACTGAAGCCCTTCGAGAGATATCAACGAAATATGGCATAACAAGTTATAATGACTAGGCACAAACCTTCATATCAAAGCTGAATAAGGCAAACCAGTAGGAGGGAAGGGGTCCCAAGAGCAGGCAAAAGAGTCAGAGACAGCCCCACTACTACTACTAAGTATCCCACAAGAACACTAAGGTATACAACCATAATGTATATGCAGAGAACTTACTTAGACCCATATTGGCTTCCTGATTGTCCATTCAGTCTCTGATCCCTTCTGAGCCATTGTTATTAGATCCTGTGAGCCAATCCTTCTTCCTTCTTTTCTGAGGGGATCTCCCAAGCTCCACCTAGTATTTGGCTATGGTTCTCTACAGCTGCTGGATGAAGCCTCTCTGATAACAGTTGGGCTAGGCTCTGGTTTATAAGTATAGCGGAATATCACTAGGAATCATTTCACTGGCTCTTTCTTTCATTTGTTCTTTTCTTTCATTCATTCATTCTTTTTTTTTTTTTTTTTAAATCCAGTCATGTTTGGTTCTATCGTAAGTCTCTGGGATATCCAGCCTCTGGTTCCTGGACCTACAGGCAGTGTCATGCGTGGGCTCCCTCTTCTGGCATTGGTCTCAATATCAACTAGTTATTGGTTGGCTACTACCACAAGTTCTGTGCCATCATTACCCCAGCACATCTTTCAGTTAGGACAAATTGCAGGTTGAAGGTTTTGTGGCTAAATTGATTTCCTAGTCCAACCATAGGAAGCTTTGACAAATGTCCAGTTCAGAGTTTGTATCCCACCGTATTAGCATTCTTTTTTTTTTGTTTGTTTGTTTGTTTTTTTGAGACAGGGTTTCTCTGTGTGTAGACCAGGCTGGCCTCGAATTCAGAAATCGCCTGCCTCTGCCTCCCAAGTGCTGGGATTAAAGACGTGTGCCACCACTGCCCGGTTTATTAGCAGTCTTTGATAGGGTCACCCATGTAGATTTCAGGGTATTTCTATTGCACAAGGTTTCCATATCACCCCTGACCTTTTCCCCAATTCCAGTTGTCTCTCCAAGTACTCTCCTCCACCCTTCCCTACCCCTCCTCTTATGCCCCTCCTGTTCCCATCCCTACCTTCCCGCAGTCCGCCTGTGAAGTCTATTCTATTTCCCCTTCCCAGGGAGAACTTTGTGTCCCCCCTTGAGCCTTCCTTGTTACCTAGTCTTTCTGGATTATACAGTTATTATCCACTTACATGTGAGTACATAGCATGTTTGCCTTCAGAGTCTGGGTTACCTCACTCAGGATGATTTTTTTCTAGTTCTATCTATCTAACCGCTCACTGTAGTTACTAGCCTGGATCTTAGGTGTATGGTTGACATTTCTGGAAAGACATGCTTCTTATAGCTCCCTGAATTCAGAGCCCAGACTAAGACAAGGGGAGTTTTGACAGTCTATTTCTACATAAGATACCCCTGTTTTTTGTTTAGGTTTGTTCTTAAATTTCTTGTACATTTGCTTGTCCATCTGGAGAATCATGTCTTCTGAGTAGTGCTGCGAACTCTGTAGTCTGATGGGACAGCCTGCCCTTCACAAGTGCTTCCTCGGCTTCTCTGTAAATGACACATCTGACACTCTTGACACCACTAGTGCTGGGCATGCGATGGAAGGACATGATTCTGCATCCTTTGCTTAGGCTGGTATTGGTTACTATGGTATGGCCAAGGTAGGCAGTTAGAAATGTCTGCCGTAGTTCTGAAAGTAGAACCCTGCTTGTTTCTTTGTTTTTCAAGAGAGTATTTTTCTATGTAGCCCTGGCTGTCCTGGAACTCTCTCTGTACTATTGACCAGGCTGGTCTCAAACTTAGAGGTCCACCTGTGTCTGTCTCCAGAGTGCAAGGATTAAACGTGTGTGTCAACATGTCTGGCTTTTTTTGAAGATTTTAAGGTAAGATGTGCTTAAAACTGAGTTCTTAATTTTTAATTGTTCTTTACAGGCATTTAGATCATCACAAGCTGTGGGATCCTAATGAGTTTGCAGTCCACTGCTTTAAGATTATAATGTATTCTATCCAGGTAAGGTCTAATCAACTGTTTGTTTATTCAGTGAGTACTGATCATTCTGATGGATGAGCGTATCATCAAATAAGTGGACAACTAACATGCAGAGCATTGTTTTTGTTTTGTTGGTTTTTTGAGACAAGCTCACTCTAGCTCTGCTTGTCTCAGAACTTGCTGTGTAAACCATGCTGGCCTTGAACACAAAGAGAACCACCTGCCTCTGCCTCTTGAGTGCTGGGAATAAAGGTCTATACTATCACACCTAGCACAGGCATGTGTTTATTTGTATATTCTCATTTACTTTTTGTTTTCTTATTACCAAGACAAAAATATCTAATAAAAGGATTAGATAATGTTATTAGGCCACTTTTAATTGTGCCATTTCTTAAGTCGTGTATTTTGAGTCCCTGTTATGCAGGTGAATTGGAATTTGTTCTAACTTCTAGTCCTTATAGAATCGTCTGTGTTTTGTTTTCTCCAAAGGACCATTTTGGGGCTTTTTTTTTCTCCTCAGAATCTGAACAGACTTGATTAGCTCTTGATTGAGATGGGATTTCATGTCTTCAATTTTGGATTTTTCACTCTGCATTCTTTTTAATATATTATACTATTTTAAGCAAATCCCTTGTAAGTAAAATGAACATGGGTCCTAGTTTGCCTAGGACAGGCTTATTGTATATAGTTACTAAGAATATCCTCATCCTCAATTACAGAAGTGCCCTCGTCAGACAGTCAGCTAAATAGCTACACCAGCCAGGCTTACAGGAGGCTCATGAGTAGCATTCGGTTACCCAGGCAGGAAGCTCAATTTCAGGTTGTTGTTGGTGGTGGTGGTGGTAGTGATGATGGTAATAGTGGTGTGTGTGTGTGTGTGTGTGTGTGTGTGTGTGTGTGTGTGTACCCTCGTAGTTCTTCATAAACCAAAGTAAAGATTGACTGGCTTCTTACTTGAGGCTGTTAACAAAGTACCAGTGTCAAGACAGAATGTCAGAAAGATCTAGAGATACCAATGACATTAATACCAATGGAAAGAACTTTGTGCTTTTGAGCAATAGTTTCTTTTTAATTTTTTATACTGCATGAATGTTCTGTCTGCATGTACACTTACATGCCAGAAGATGGCATAAGAACCCTTTCTAGGTGATCTTGAGCCACAGTGTTTGCTGGGAATTGAGCAGAAACGCTGGAAGAACAGGCAGTTTTCTTAACCACTGTGTCGACTCACCAGCCCCTTCTTTTTCATCTTTCTTTATAATTTTATTATCCTGGTTGAGTATTTTTATGCAATATTACATACATTAATCAGTTTTACCATACTAATTTCCTTTGCCCCTCTAGTTAGTCCTCTTACTTCACCTAGACAGTTAGCTTCATTTTCTTCTCTTCTCTATGTACATAATTTTACATATATGATGTATATATGCACATATACAATCTAGGACTCACACCTGACTTAATTCACTTAATTTCACATCCAGTTGCAGACTCTATTTTCTTTTAAACAATGTAACCTCATTCTTAATGGCTGGAAAAAAATTCCATTGTATACGTATACCACACTATTAATATACAGTCATCCACTGCAAATATGAGAAAGGAAAGCTGCTTGGGAACAGGTCTGTGGGTCTGTTGAAAGGAGGCAGAGACTGAGATTTGGGGATGGTATCACTTTGTTCTCTTTGTTCTAGTATCGTGCACAGTAGTGGACTGACTCATGAGCAGGTGACACGGATAGGTTTTGAGGGCAGGAGGCAGAGCTCTGTTGGCAAAGTACTTGCTATAAATGTGAAGACCTGAGTTTGAGCCATCGAACCTGTAAAAAGTCAAGCATGCTAGCACAAGTTTATGGTCATGGCACAGGAGAGGTCTACTCAGCTGAATTACCAAGGACAGTGTGACTGACTGTCTGTCTCAAAAAACACAGGGTGGATGGCATACCTAAAAAGGTATACCTGAGATTTATTTATGGCCTTCATGTGTACTCACAGCACACAGTATAGGTTTGAGTAAAAAAGAAACATGGTCTCCATTTAAAAGAGTTCAATCAGGAATGGAGATACACATTTTTAATTATATGGGAGGCAGAAGTAGTTGGTGCCAGCCTGGTCTATGTAGCAAATTTTAGACCTGCTAGGACTATGAATGAAAACCCTGTCAAATGAATAGAAGAAGGAAGGAAGGGAGGGAGGGAGGGAGGGAGGAAGGAGAAAAGAAAAAAATTAAACTGGAGTTAAATGCTTTTCTAGCTATATTACTTGCTCATTTGTGTGTGCATTTGTTTTATGTCCTAATATTTTTTTTTACTGTTACTTATCAAAGTCATTTGTGAGTCCTCTGCTTTGCGTTTTGTCAGTTACACACTGATAGATACTATTTTCTATCTATCACTGACTTGTGGTTATATAGGCTTTGACTAGAGAATGTTAAGGTGGCCAGAGCAGAGTTTATCTATTGGTGATAGATAGCTTTCATAATTGATTTTCACTTTTTGTCCTATCACCAAATGATAGGAGTATATTAGGTATTGTTCATGAAATTCTTTAAACGTATAAAGAGATTAAAATTTTTCATAAATCTTTTGGTTGCCAGTGCTTAATATTTAGCTATAGTTTTAGTCATCTTTGCTCTTAATATATTTATGTATGTGTATGTGAGTGTTGAATGTGCACATGTGTGTACTATGACATGCATGTAGACATATAGTCAGGACAATACAAGACTCAGTTCTTATCTTCTACTTGTCAAGGTAGGTTCTCTCTCTCCTTTCCTCCCCTCTCTTGTTTTTAAAATTATTTTTATTTTATTGATGTGAGTGTTTTGCATGCATGTATGTACACCACATGCATGCTCAGTGTCTACAGAATCCAGAGGTAGGTATCAGATCCTTTGGAACTAGAGTTAAAATCAGTTGTTAACTGCCATGTGTGTGTTGGGAACTAAAGCCTGAGTCCTCTAAAATAGTGAGTAATCTTAATACCTGAGTCATCTCTTTAGCCCCCTCCCCAAGCTAAATACAGCATTTGGTAATTTCCTGTTTTTATTCAGGATATCACTAGTTTGCAATATCACTGTTTATTCTTTAAAGAAATGGGTTTTTTGGCAGTCACATGTTGTAAATTCCAGTCACTTGTAAGGAGTGGTGAAGGACCACATCATGCTTTTTCATTCTTATGAATATACCATATGCTGTTTCCTTCCTTTAGGCTCAGTATTCTCACCATGTGATCCAAGAGATTCTAGGACACCTTGATGCTCGTAGGAAGGATTCTCCACGGGTTCGAGCAGGTATCATTCAGGTTCTGTTAGAGGCGGTCGCCATTGCTGCTAAAGGTTCCATAGGTGAGTGACAATAAAACACAAAAAGTAATAATAGTCTCCCCAGTATTTGTATAGGAAGTACCCTTTAAGATCGCTCCACAAGCCGGGCGTGGTGGCGCACGCCTTTAATCCCAGCACTTGGGAGGCAGAGGCAGGCAGATTTCTGAGTTCGAGGCCAGCCTGTTCTACAGAGTGAGTTCCAGGACAGCCAGGGCTACACAGAGAAACCTTGTCTCGAAAAACCAAACCAAACAAAAACAAACAAACAAACAGATCGCTCCACATATTTTCACATGGCCTATAATTTGAGTGTACTAGTCTTTTCTTCTTTTTTCCCCACATTCTTTTCCTTCTATGTCTAATTCTAAAGCCTTTATTAAGGCTTCAGGATAGGATTTGTATACTGAACATTGTGTAAATATAGACTTACAAAGTGATGCAAGTCAACCACTCCTCTCTCTGCCTCTCTTTCTTAATGTCCTCAAGTATTAAGCCCAGGGCCTTGCACAATTGCTCTACTACTGAAATACATCCAAGCTCTTTTTAGTTTTCACTTTGAAATGACATCTTAGTAAACATTCCAGGCTAGCCTTGACTCACTGTGATGACCACGTGGGCCTTAAGCTTGAAACCTTCCTACCTTAGCCTCCTGAGTAGTTTGGGATTAGTTTGCACTTCCAAGCCTAATTCAGGTTCAAAGTTCCTAGTCCAAAATCTGAAATGCTTCAATGTTGAAACCCATGAGTGCTGACATGAAAGTGGGCCACAGTTGTTGTAGTCCCGGCATTGCAACCTCACAGTATCGCCGTGCTGAGGAGTATAGTAAACACTGATGAATTTGGTTTGCATATGAAGCCTGTCTCTAAACTATGCACATGTAGCTGTTACTAATACTCAGAAACATATATATGAAGGCCTTCTTCCATGTGTAGTTTACTTAGATAATTCTAATTCTGTATTATAAAGAGACTTTGATCACATATAGCCTGAGATAACCAGGGATCAGAAAACTGGAAGGATATGGATTAGCAAAAGCTGAATATTTTGTGGTCCAGTTTGCTGGAATGTGAAATTACAGTGCAAGCAAGTCATTCCGCAGTTCAGGAGACCTTTAAAGACTAGAGGCATGCTGCAAAGGGTAGGGTTGGCTAAAGAGAAGTGCTGTCACTGTTTTAGGTGGGAGGACAAGAGCTCGACCTTGCTCAGCATGCCTGGGAAACTGGCCCTGTGTAGGGTAGCCTAGACGAGCTTGATGTTTAATGCATCTATGACTAGGGAAATAAGGGACTGTGATGAGGTACGGAAGTTAGAGGGAGAGTATAGCTATAGTTCGATTGCTCAAAAGTGAAGTGGAAGCCTTGTTAATTGGATATTCTAGTATTCCTTCAATGCTAAATAAGAGTGAACATTTTGGGATATGGACTTTTCATTATTTGTCTTGTAGTTTAGCTCATAAAGGTAAAGATAATGGAGTCTAGTGGTGTACACTGTTAATAACACAGCGCTTGGGAGACAGAACAGGCGTTAGGTTTTAGTGTAGTGAGCTAAGATCTTTGTATGGGGGTCAGTATTTAACAGTGGCTTCATTTCTGGAGAAGTTTATAATGGTGTGTGGGTAATAGATATGGAACCTTAATTAACAGGTAATATGATTGAGAAAAAAGCAGAGAAAATCAGTTCACTAAAACTTGGCAGACTGAAGAGTTTCTGATAATTAGAAATTCTTTGGTTTTTAATCTCAGAAGAAATAAAAATTTTCTCTGACAATGAACTATGTAACTTTATGGATTCAGTCCTCAGTCAAATTACATATCATTTTAGTAAACATTCTTTTGTATAGACAAGGTTAGATCAGTAGAAAGATTTGGATAGTCCTTTGTGTATATGACTTTGTGTAGGTACATGCATGTATTTGTAAAGAGCAACTAGTTCCTCATATTTGCCAAGAACATGTTTGTAGTGTGATGGTGGGACTTTGTTGTTTAGTTAGACAACCTCAGAAAAATGATCATGACAGCTCATAAATTATTAGTACTATTGACAGAAAAAGAAGTAACTGTAAAGTCTACTGAGCAGTTTAAGAGTCACTCTCGGGTCTAGAGACTCACAGATGATCTGTCACAGGGCCTACAGTGCTGGAAGTCTTCAACACCCTGTTGAAGCACCTGCGGCTCAGTGTGGAACTGGAAGCCAACGATTCCCAGAAGGGGTCTGTAGGCAGCGTCACCGTAAGCTCCAAGGACAACGATGAGAAGATTGTGCAGAATGCTGTCATCCAGACAATAGGTTTGTGTTTCAGTTCTCAAGTCACTGCATGAGAGCCACTGCATGCCGATGCAGGTTCTCACAGAGGCTGCCTGGCTTGTGCTGTGCGTTTGGCAAAGTGCATTTGTCATGGTGTGGACCTCTAAACAAAGCATAAAAATGCTATCCTCTACCCATTTGTGCCTGCTGTTGACACTTTAGGCCAGTTCTTCCGTTTTAACTTCCTCGTCTCGCTTATGTAGACATGTGTGCATGAATGTTTATGAATATGTATCTATAAGAAAAACATGTATACACATTTATTTTTTAAAAATAAATTTACTAGGTATAATAAGTTACATAAATCATGGTCTTTTACTGCCAAATTACTTTATTTTAATTGAAAAGGATTTCTATACGGTATATTCTGATCATGGTTTCCCCTCCTTTATCTCCTTTCAGCTCATTCCCACCTCCTTGCCCTCCACCAAACCCCATGTTCTTTCTCTCTCTTTAGAAAGCAAACATGAAAATAAACTAAAATCTAAAATTTTAAAAATGAAAAATAAAGAATGAACCCAAATAATACACTCACATAAACACCCAACAAAACCCATAAAAATGCAAAATCTGAAATTACAATATACAGACAAGACCAATAAGACAAAAAACAAACAAAAAACACAAAGCAATAAGTTACAAAACGTTAATAAAAATACAACTGAGTTTGAGTTAGCTATCTACTGTGGGCCATTTGGCCTGCCCTTAAGTATGGTTAATACACCCAGTGAGATTCCATTGAAGAAAACTAACTTTTCCTTTACTACTAAATTCTTAAGTATGTTTTTCCACAAAGAAAGGTTTTTTTATTGTTGTTGTTGTCTTTTTTTCTTAATGTAACCAAAGTTTTCAAAACTGGTAAACATCACTATTATTTGTGAGTATTACCCTGCATGTGGAGCAATGCTAAAGTCATTAGGTACTGCTCAGTATATAGTGTCTGGGGAATTGAGGTTTTCTGGTATTTACCAGATTTAACAGCACAGGAATTTAGGTTCACAATCAGCAGATCTGCTAAAAACTACTAACAAGTTATCTAAATATTTATATTATATTTGGTGTTAGATAGAGGAAATTATAATTTATTTAGCATTATATGTAGCTTGAACATAGTCATTGTTTTAATCTACTTAGCTCTGTTTAAAAGTTCAACTTTGTGGGCTGAAGAGATGTTCAGGAGAGATGGCTCAGGGGTTAAGAAAACTGTTCTTCCAGAGGGCCTAGGTTTGATTCCCAGCACTCACATGAAGGCTAACTACCATGTGTAACTTCCTCCTGTGACCTCCTGGATTCCAAGCATGCAAGTGGTACCTAGACATTTGTGTAGACAAAATGCCTATGTACACAAAATACAATAAAATAATTTTTAAAATAATTTTGGGTTATGTGGGAAAATTATCACTTTTTAATTTATTAAATTTGTCTTTTTTTATAGGATTTTTTGGAAGTAACTTACCAGACTATCAGAGGTCAGAGATCATGATGTTCATCATGGGGAAAGTGCCTGTGTTTGGAACATCCACTCATACTTTGGATATCAGTCAACTAGGGTAAGTTCTCAGACTGCAAATGAAGTCAGTGTTAGATTACATTTTCTTTTAACTCAAGAAATTGTTAGTGTTTTGAAATTTTGGTAATAAAAGCAGCAGTGTTTTCTTTGGTAGTAGATCATTAAGCTATTAAAGCAATGGTTAACATACTTTTTGGATCATTTTAAACATAAATTCTTGGGATTTTTTTCTCTTTTATTGAAGAAATGGAAGATTATTTGGCCTGTGCATTGTGTGTCTGCATGTATGCATGATAAAACTGAAAGTTTTCTGAAATCTTAAAACATTGATAGTGAATCAAGAATTCAGACTTAGGATGTTAATGATCCCTCTTTATAGATTTGATCTGGTAATATACTTAAACCTTAGTTAATGTGTTAAAATGATCTCATTATGACTTATAAGTGTACATAATTATTCGATTGTCATAAAAAATTCTTAAAACTTTTAAGGAGATGGAAATCCACATGTACAGCACACTGTAGCCCATTGGTCCACATAGTCAATAAAGTACAAACAACAAGCAGTGTCAGCTGGAGAAAGTGGGATAGGACTGTAAGTACGGTAGGGGAACATATTCTTTAACAAGGAGCCAGGAGTGACAGCTACTTGTTAAATGGAAAGAATAAATGGAAAAGGGGGTATTAGTGACACAAAGAGTAAAAACCCACTAAAGAGTATTCTATTCTTACAAAAGTACTATAGTTCTATCTTTTTATGGGGAATAGTATAAGTATCTGTGCAATGTGCAATGTTCAAATAGATCAAAGTAGCATTTCCATCTCCATTTTTAGTGACCATAACTGTTGTGTTCATGCTGGGCAGTTGGCATATCTGTACATTCCTGGGTCACTTTTCTTATATATTACTTGGAGGATTTAATCTTCTTATCGGCACATCAGTTTCTGTTCTTGAAGACCCAGTTCAGTAATTTGAATTTTTTTGTTTAAATTATATAGATAGACATAGATATATGTGTGTGTGTATGTGTTTGTGTGTGTGTATATATGTATATGTATGTGTATATATATATATATATATATACATATATATATATATACACACACTTAATTTATATGAACTTTATTTTAGTGTATAAAGTGAGTCATGGCATAAGCAATTGTAGAAATAAATAAATTCTATTTAGCCAATGAGAATAAAGTTTTAAAATAAAAAAAGTATTTTAAGTAGATGAAATTATAAATATAAATTATTAGTAGTAACACCAATACTTTGTATGTTTTAGGGATTTGGGAACCAGGAGGATTCAGATAATGCTGCTGAGATCTTTGCTCATGGTAAGGAATTGAACAGATGTGTGGGGCACATCCCTTAAATTACTGACAAAAGTGGCATCGCTGCCAGCTTCCGTCCTTCCGTCCTCAGTAAGAACCTGGTTATTTCTGCATTTGTGCACTGAGTACCTCTCCCTTCATCTTCCATTCTGCCGGACTTCTCACTAGGATGCTCTTCTGTCCTGGCATTTTGTTTGATCTTCATTATGAACAAGTTTACAGTAGTCAGAGACTACTACTGTACTGGAACATTTTGTAGATAAAGATATGTACTATGCTTAAAGGGGATAGGCAGACAGAGTTGAAAAAGTCCAAGGTCAATGACTCCAAGACTAGAATTCAGACATGACAATCGGTAGTGGCTTCTATAAACTGACCAGATAGTGGCTGGTTGCTGACATTTGTTGTTTTAATGTTTTTAGTGGCAATACATAACAGAAAAAGGAATAACAGCAGTCCTCCAGTACTGTGTGATAAATATGCTCACTTTTTCCTTTCTTAATTTTTAATTAAAATGTAGGTACTTTATTTTTCCCCTCCCTCCAACCCTTTCTTCCCGAATCCTTGCCTTCAAATTAATGGGCTTTGATTCTTTATTTATTATCATTACATATATATGCAAATGAATTAACAAATGAAGCTTGCTGAGTCCATTTATTGCTGATATGTATATGTTTTAGAGTTGGCAATATAGGAAGCTTGTCTCTGGGGAAGATTAATTCTTCCTTTCAGCAGTCTCTGATTCCCTGTAGCTCTTCATCTAGTGGCTGTGGCCTTGTGAGATT
Source organism: Mus musculus (assembly GCF_000001635.26). Lineage (NCBI taxonomy): Eukaryota > Metazoa > Chordata > Mammalia > Rodentia > Muridae > Mus > Mus musculus. The sequence goes on from NC_000081.6 coordinate 65,851,958, forward strand.
CCCTCCATCCATGTTGGCATATCAGCTGCTGTTGACTGGAATGTCAGATCCTATTTAAGATACACTATTTTCATTTACCTCCTGTCAAGGAATAGCAGGGACTGGTTTTTCCAACCAGTGTCTTTGAAATTCATTTCAGAGACCTTTCCTATGCATCCTTTTATATCCTCTGTGTTTCACGTTTGGGCGCAGGAGATGTTCTGTGGTTTCAGTCTGAATTCCCTTCCTGGTGTTTGTTATATAGGGTTTTGGATCTAGTTGAAGTGATGCTTATCAGTCCTTTCCCATGTGTTTTTTATTTATTGTGTCTTTGTATTCTGATGACATAACAGTAGTTGCTTTGGTTTCCATATAAAATTTTCTTTATAGAAAATAAATTTTGCAAATATTAAAATACCACCATGCTTCTCATCCTAATTATACCAGTCAGCTTTGTGAATTCTTCTGTGGCATAGTTTTTAAATGTTTAATAGCACTTAAGTATAGTCTCCTTCAATGTTTAAAATTGAAAGAAGGCTAAATATTATCCCAAGTATTAAGTTGAGTAACAAACACAATTTTCCAAACTGAAAATATGTTCCTATTCCCCAGTAGTTTCATTGAAAATAACAGTTTGCAGGGTCCACCTTTGCAGTTTTCCACCTGCACTCTCTGTAAATGTGTTGCCCCTACCTGTCTCCCTGGCTTCCTCTGTGTAAGGGTGTATCAGCCTGCCTGACAGACAGCAGCCAAGACAGAGTTGACAGGCATGTAATGTCGTACTTGCAGTTGAGCCTGCACATGGTACCACATATGTGATGTGCATCTTAAACTTGTTTCAAATACTGATCCTGACATACTAACATCTTGACTGCCCGACAGGGTTCCTTCATATATTTCTTTAGGCTTGTGCCTATAGTTTCTGTTTCCCAAACAGAATTTTGTTATTAAAAAGAGAATGTGATAATTTTGCCTAAAGACTCAAGAGAACATCGTTGTTTGTTAATTTCCCCCTTGTAATCAGGTGACTTCTGGATACAAAGCCAAGACAATTGTTACTGCACTGCCTGGGTCATTTCTGGATCCTCTATTGTCGCCATCCCTCATGGAAGACTATGAGCTGAGGCAGTTAGTCTTGGAAGTAATGCACAACCTAATGGATCGCCATGACAACAGAGCAAAGCTCCGCGGTATCAGGTGACTCACCAGACTGGGAGGGCTTCAGGAGAGCTTTTAGTTTTCTAGTTTTCTCTCAGTCAGTGTGTTGAAATCTGTGTGTTGGAGCAGGCGGGGGGTGGGGGGGTTGTATATTTAGTTGGTGTCAAAATGATTTATTAATTTGATGACTACGCATGGATTAAAAACTGGTTTTATTTTACTTTTGCTTTAAGCCAACAAATGCCACTATGAAGGAAGATGATGTAACTCCTGGTTAAACATGATCATCCAGTAATATCATTTCATATAAACATTTAAAATGTTTGTAGATGTGTCACCATTCAAACTTCTTAGTTCAAATACAGTTCTTCACAAAATACAGGGTATCAGAGCCAATGTGCTGTTCATTAAAAATGATTGATTATATTGTTTGTAGGATAATACCAGATGTGGCTGACTTGAAGATAAAAAGAGAGAAAATTTGTCGACAAGATACGAGCTTCATGAAAAAGGTGAGGCCACGGTGTGAAGTGTAACTGAGCACTCTAGATTATCAGGCGGGTTTGTACTAATCTGCGGCCTTAACTAAAGTTATAGCATTGGAGGAGAAGCCCTCTCCCGGCCAGCCCCAGCCTCCCACTCCCACTCCCACCACCCTTCCTCACCTGTCGAAAGTGCGTGTGCTAATTTAGGAAAAAGTGACTCGTTAGTAGGAATGCAAGTATATGTGCATTGCTATTTTATTTTAAAGCAATCCACAGTATAACAGAAGCACCTCTTGTATCCCATTTTTCTAAGTCCGTACTTGTAGTCTCCCCTCCCCCAGCCTGAAACCTGCTTGCTCAGGGGTGGAGCTTCCTGCTCATTCGTTCTGCCACGCCCACTGCTGGAACCTGCGGAGCCACACACGTGCACCTTTCTACTGGACCAGAGATTATTCGGCGGGAATCGGGTCCCCTCCCCCTTCCTTCATAACTAGTGTCGCAACAATAAAATTTGAGCCTTGATCAGAGTAACTGTCTTGGCTACATTCTTTTCTCTCGCCACCTAAACCCAGGTTGTGGTCTGCTGGCCGGACACAACACGTACTCTTTCTTAGAGGGAATCTTAGATAAGGGATATTACTATTTTTGTCAGTTTTTGTATGTTGAATGAAAAGTCATAAATTATATGTTCTTTTATATTTAATTTTTTTCAATTTAGTTGTGTTTTGATGAAATTCATCTTAAGTGTTTTGGTGACACCATACATATTATATTATATGTGGTGTAAGATGATCCAAATTATGCATTTGTTGACTGATATTTGGGTTTGTTCCTCTTAGGATACCACTAGTAATTCTGCTGCAACTATGCTTGCTCGTGCATTATGCTGTACAGTTCCGTTTCTCCATGGCGTCCCATACTGGGGATTCCTGAGTAATAGTTTTAAATGATGCAGAGGCTCTAGAGAACACCAATTTGCTTTGTGCCGTCATTGCTGTTCTGTGTACTACATTGTTAACATACAAAATGACCTTTTCTGTATCTTTCAGAATGGGCAACAGCTATACAGGCACATATATCTGGGCTGCAAAGAGGAGGACAATGTTCAGAAAAACTATGAGCTTCTTTATACATCTCTGGCGCTGATAACTATTGAGCTCGCCAATGAAGAGGTGGTTATTGACCTCATTCGACTGGCCATTGCTTTACAGGTATGCTTTCATAACATTCCACTGAAGAAAAGTTCTTTTTAGTGAAATAAATATCACTTATAGGAAAGTATGATTATTTATGAACCTGATTTTTGATTAGCAAGGTTTTTGGTTATAGATTCAATTACAGTGAATATAAGCTGTGTACTAAAGTCATTTAAAACCTTTCAGCACTTGATGAAAAAGTCTTTGTACTTAACTTCCGGTCTACTGGAAAGGATAGTTTTTAATAATTGTTATGTATTTGTAATTTTTAAATTATCTCTTAATTTATTTTATGTATATGAGTGTTCTATCTGCATGTACACCCTCATGTCAGAAGAGGACATCAGATCCCATTACAGATGGTTGTGAGCCACCATGTGGTTGCTGGGAATTGAACTCCCGACCTCTGGAAGAGCAGCCAGTGCTCTTAACCATTGAACCATCTCTCCAGCCCAGCAAGTGGCACTGTTTAGTTGGATTTGAGTCTTACGTAATAAAGGGGCAGCATGTAGTGCATTTGCACAGCCACCATGTGTTAATGTCAGCTATCTAGACTATCTTCAGTGTCCCAGTGGAATCACTGAGGGGATGATGCAGTGTGAGAACTTGATCTTTCAAATGTGTTTGTTTTCTACTTAAGGACAGTGCAATTATCAATGAAGATAACCTGTCAATGTTTCATCGTTGTGGGATCATGGCCCTGGTTGCAGCTTATCTCAACTTTGTGAGTCAGATGATAGCCGTTCCAGCATTTTGCCAGCATGTTAGCAAGGTGAGAGATTTAGAAAAGTTCTTAAACCTAGTTTTGTATATAAACAGCTAATTTCTGAGTAGTTAAATAGATAAATGGACAGACATATGGGTGGACAGATACATGGATGGATACATACATACATAAATGGATGAATGGATGGATTGATTCTGTGAAAATATGAGGTTCTAAATCAAAAGTATGGTTAATGTTGTCATATTTGGGTTGCAACAGCTTTTAAGTTGTTGTTGTATAGAATAGAGTATTTTCCTGTTTCACGTTGAGCCATTGTGAATCTTGACATCTTCAGTTCTACTTCTTTGTTGCGTTAGAGCTAGAGGTGGATGGTTAATATGCCTCTGAATTATGTCATCTTTCAGCACCGTTTAACTTTCTTCAGTGGCCATTACAGTGACTGACATGATTTCATATCTATTTCAGAGTCCTGAGCGTAGTGTAATGGGAACATGCACCCTGAAAGCCTTGGTCGGAGAGCCTTGGTTTTTAAGAGAACTTGTAGCACATTTTGCTAAATGTAGGTTTTTGGTGCATTCTAACAGGTCATTCACTTAGAACTCATTTGCATATTTGAGGCCTGGGTATTGTTAAAGTAATCAGACCCTTTGGGGAGCCACCCTTCCCAGGGCTCTGAACTAGGAGCAACTACTGAGCCAGCACACAGGGAAAAAAGAGCTCTTGAAAAGATTTCTAAAATAAGTCTGTATTATTTTGCCACATGCTCTGTTTCTTCATAGTATGTTTAAGTAACTGTAAGGCTTTGTTTTTCACTTCGTATATTTTATTATCAGTCTTTTGATAGCTGATGATTCTTTAGTGTTATGTGAAAACAAAATGAGTATGAATGCAGAGGTAGACTTGTAGTGCTAAAAGGTATTTTTTCAGTTTTGTTCTTAGATATTCTGTAAATGTTCACTGCAATGTCATAAGAAGATTTTTTATTTTTAATTTTGCTCTGTGTTTTTTCTTGTTTTCAGGTTATTGAAACTCGAACTATGGAAGCCCCTTATTTTCTACCAGAGCATATTTTCCGAGATAAATGCATGTATGTGAATTCTTTATGTATGAAGGAGTGTAGAGAGAGAATATATAAACTAGTCTGCTTATAATGATTACAAAGGATTAATTATTGTTCTAGGTTCATTATTATCCTGATTGTCTCATTTCTGTCACTTAATCCATATAACCTTTCCCTTATGTTATAAAGTACTTGCACTCTATAGATGTAGATATACACATAGTCCTGAAAATAGCAACTTTATCCTACTTTGTAAAATGTGGTAATATATTTCTTAATTATAGCATTGTTTTGGTGTGTGTTCTCATGTAAATGAACACTTCTGTTCAATCTTGTTGTTGAAGGTTTCCAATACCATAACAACACATCCAACTACAGGACAGCAGTAAAAGCAAGTTCATGTTATCCATCTTCCTTGTGTCACACAGGGGGAAAGCTGGGCCTTGATAACACTTTGGGCTCTAAGAGCAGAGGCTCAGTACTGGAAGCACCAACATAGGCTAAAACGCCCCAGTGGGAAGAGAGCATGGGCCTCCTGTGCCTACACATGGGCTTCCTGTCCTCCGTGGCTCTGGGCTTTGCATTCACTCAGCTCCGTTTTCACTTTTTCTCCTCTATATTTTACTTAGTGTGAAAAAATAAAACCTGAGCTTAGTGTGGTCCATCCTTTAATGTTGAGTCATGTTCAGACATTAGCAGAGTGACAAGGCTAAGTTTACTAGTGATGCATGACTGAAAGACGAGTCCTGACACCAGGGATTTGCTCACTTAAAACACATGTGTTCTCTCTAATCTCTAGGGAGCTTATACTTCCATCTTTCAACGTAGAAATCCTTGCTGTCTTACCTAATCTTGTTCAGGAATCAATATTGAATGATTGTTGTTTTGATCAACTTGACAGGCTTCCGAAATCTTTAGAGAAACATGACAAAAATTTATATTTTTTGACCAACAAGATTGCGGAGTCCCTGGGTGGCAGCGGGTACAGTGTGGAGAGGCTGACAGTTCCTTATGTGCCACAGGTGACAGGTATGTCCAGTAAAGTACTGCATTAAAGATGGAGATAGGATCAATCCTTTCATACGTAGGAAAATTAAGTGTTGGTTTTATTGTTATTTTTAATCTATTATTCATTCATTTGTAAGTTTAATATGTTAATACTTCTTAAATAAGCAAAATGAAATATTTTTTAAATAACCAAGTTTCACATTTGTCATTTAAAAGACAAAAAAGCAAAAAATAAAACCATAGAAGAATTCTGTAATTTAAGGTTTTTTTTTTGTTTGTTTTTTTTTTTAAATGCATTTAAAAGATTAAATAATTTTACTTTGGATTTAGCTGTCTTTTCTTCAGGCCCAAAGCCTCATAAACCCAAGCAGAAGTACAAAGGTAACTAGCTATATAGCTCCCCCTGGTGTCGCCTGCCCGTCCTGTAGGGAAAGCACTCCCTGGATGCAGTGTTTAGAAAATGGAGCCTTGCACTGTGTATTTAGGTGCCTGTCGTTCGCTGTCGTCCTGCTCTGTCCTTATCCCGTAGAGTACTTTACCATCTTTCCTCTCCCCTGCTCCCTTAACTGCAGTTCATAGTAAAAGGTCTTGTACTTATTCTCACATGTAACCTTGCTTCTTTTATTTCCTTCTCCCTCAGAACAAGCTACATTCTCTTTCACAGTGCCTCCTTATCATGGCTCAGGAGGACTCTGAATATCTCAGGGTATAATTAGTTACATGGCTGGATAGAAATCCTAAAGTATAAATAGATGTTTTCCATTTATAAAGTTGATGTTTAAAGTTGCCTAGTGTGTGGACCTTGTATCATGTAGGAGTCTTAAGAGTGATTTTTTTTTTATGGCATACCCAGTTTTACTCAGTTATTACTTTTTTTTCTTATGAAACAGTTGTCTACTATTGATTTTAAAAATTATGAGCAGTTAAGAACAATACGGCATTAGCTCCCTTCCACACTAAGATACCGAGGTTGAAAGTAAGTAATTTGATTAGCTAGCACACTAAATTTAGCTGTCTGTGTGCTCTTTGAAGTGCTTAATAATATTATTTCACTGACTTTTAATGAGATCAAAGATTGGCAGGCATTCAGAATGATCCAAGACAGCCAGGAGCATCTTTGAGTCTCATGGCCATGAATCCAGTTCGTGCACAACTCTAGACCTGACAGCAAGATCAGTGGTAAACATTTGACTGCAAAATGATCCAAATTGCTGTTTTGATCCCCATTTCTTGGGAACATGAAAATACTAAGCTATTAGCAGAAGGTCAGGCATGCTGGCATATGCTAATAATCCCAGCACCCCGAAGGCTGCGGTAGCAGGATTGCTGCTTTGCCGTGCTTCCTAACGGAGTAGGCTCACTGTATGTCAGACAGTGAGGAAGATGGTAATGGAAGGGTGCTAAGGTTGATTACTGTCTTGAGAGATTGCAACCTCATGGGGAGGCCATGTGAACAACTCTGCAGCCCTGGAGAAATAATGATGGTCTGCCCGATACTGCTGAACCACTAGTGTCCGAGCAAGTATTGGCTGACCCTGCATTGTTTCTCAGTCAAGCTAGTGAATGCATCAGTGTGAACTGCATACCACTGTATGACGACCAGACAAGGCTCTATCTACAATAGTTAGTCGTGACTGCCCCATAATATAATTAGTGCGTAGCTCTATGCAAACAGAACCCAAAGCAAGCAAGGTAGGTAGAGGTTCTGATTTTCATAGTCAGGTTACAGTATTTCCTTCATAAGTGTGGTTTCCCCTAAATCCCAAAACACAGGTGGTTGAATGACTTTGATAATATTACTCTAGCTGTATAGGACAGAAGTTTGATCCATTGTATTACTTGGCTTTAACATGACAACCAGTGGGGCAATTATAGTAATTCTTAAAGCGGATAATGAGGATGTGGAGTGAAACCACAGTGTATGCTGAATGAGTTCCAAAGGGAATGTTGCTAAATGCTAAAGTAACTCTTATTCTAAACAAAGGCTTCTGTAGAGGTACTGGTTATAAAGGTGTGTCTGGACATTGCTCTTATTAGGTAATTTGGCAGTCAGAACTTGTTAGGAGCAACTTTTTCTCTTTCTCATACAGACATCATAATTTATGTCTATGCAGTGACACAGAAATCTCAGGAAGCAGTGCATTAATCAGTGGGCTGTACAGTTATGTTTATATGTCAAAGCTAGGATGGAAGACATTTACTTCAGAAAAAGTTCCTCTAGCTGAATGGAAGAAGACATGCATTAGGTTATTCTTAGTAAAAGTCAGTCTAAGTAAGACAGATGAAGATTGCTTAAATGTAGGCAGTCTTGAAAGAGAACAATATAGAGATAAAGATGGCTTGTTAGGCACAGATTTGGGATGAGGACTCTGGAAACAGAATTGATGAATTAGAAGTTGGAGATGTTAAGTTGGCATTTAGTGGAGATGGTGTTGAGTGCTGGTCAGCCTGGAGGGTATCTGTAGAGCGCCTCCTGGGTGCCCGTTACAGCCAGACTGTTATTGGCCAGGTAGATCCCTTCTAGCAATGAGAGTAGGACAGGACGCAATTGCTCTGTTACCACGTGTAAATGGTCATCCATAACAGAGGAAACATGATGAGCTGTGCTTTCCAGATGCCTCTCTCCTGTGGTTCTGACTGAGAGAAGGTATTGGAAAGTACTTGTGTGGTTCTGAAAGTCAGAGAGATGGAACTATATCCCTTAGGACTGAGGCATACGGAGGGCCCGCAGCTCACTTAGCCTTTCTTGAGGATGAGCATGTGCCTTGGCGTGCCTGACAGCTGTCCTGAGCCATCCCAGCAGGGGTCGAATGAGCCTCTGGTTCTGTGGACTGGGATGCACAACGCACTTTCCTTTTTCCTTATAGAACGAACCATGGTTACTAGCTGTTCTGGTATCCTGTCCTTTCCATTACAGTGCTTGAAAGAAACATGCAGAAAGCCCATAGTTATGTGAAAAGCTCAACTCTATATCTATAATCATAAAAAAGAAAAAGAACAGGACAAGATAATATGTTATTACTCTTAGGATTGCTGTTATCACAGAAGAAAAAGATGACAAGTGTCAAGAGTGTCCATAACAGAGCCTTCCACATTGACGGCTCTCATGATCAGTGATACTGTAAATTATTTTAGCTAAATTGGAAACTAGGATTGAGGGTTTTTTTTTTTCCAGAAAACTGGAAACGTAACTATCATATGGTCCAGCAATCCCACTTATGAGCACACCCACAGGAGTTGAAATCAGTGTTTGAGCTGTCTGCACACTATGTCCCCTGTAACACTCACTACTCACAAATGCCAACATGCAGAAAAAGCTGAGGCAGTCTGACAGCGATGTCCACATACAGTGCCAGTACTATTCAGAAAAATAGTTCTCACATATGTATCAACAAGGTGAATCTAGAGGACATTGGGCTGGGGGCATGACAAATACCAAAATACCATATGACTATATGCAGTCACACAGGAAGACTTACTATCCAGTGTTTTATTACACAGCATGGTGATCATTGATAATTAGTGTGTATATTTCAAATTAGCTAGAAAAGGAACTAAGGCTGGCAAAATGGCTCAGCAGGGAATTACTCTTGATTCCAAGCCTGATGACCTGAGCATGAGTCCTGCAACCTACATGGTTCCCCTTCATTCTGCTGTGACCTCCGTATGTGGACCAACTTATAGGTGTTGTATATGTGGATGGGCACGTGCATGCACACACAGGCACCACCGACACACAAATAAATGCAAAACAAGTTCTTTTAAAATCAATTCGAGGATTTTAAATGCTCTCACTACAAGGGGATGGTTATGGCTGAGGTGGTGTTGCTGATTAGCCCGTGTGCACTCTCTGCAGTCCAACGTTGTACTGCACCCTAGGAATAGTAAAAGCAATTGCTTTACAATCTAAATGACATATCTTCAAAGTTGAGAATGCACTGCTGTAAATATTTAGAAAGAACAACTCCACTCTCCCCGCCACACTCACTCTGTACATTTCCTTATAATCTACAGTAATTATCTGACTAAAACTCAACATTTCTTACTAAGGAATAATAGAAGAAAACAATTTTCATTTCAGATGAAGATCGCCTTTCTAGAAGAAAAAGTATTGTGGATACTGTATCTATTCAGGTGGATATTTTATCCAACAGTGTGCCTTCTGATGATGTGGTAAGTTGGTAGAAGGTTTGGTGGAGAACTGTCTTAAGGTAGTCATTATTTAAAAGAAAATTTTCCCTTCACACCTATAACTGGGAGAAACTACAAATCTAAATTATCCCCAAGTCAACTGAATTGTTAGAAGAAAATATAATTTAATTTTTGTGAAGCCATTTCAACTGCCCATCAAGTTGCATAAAGTTAATATATATTATTGGACTTTTGCATTGGCATTCTATAGGACAGAAAGAGCTATGAAACAGAACCAGGTTCTCTGTTTTGTTTTGTTATACTTTAATTATGGTATGTTATGTATGTCCTCTTAAGCTCTCCAAGTCCTGCTTATTTTTTTTTAAATACGTGAAATATAAAATACAAAAACAGATGGAACTGTACACCTCCCAGGAGGCCACATCCCCACTTCAGAAGTTCACCTGTAAGGAAGAACTATTTTTCATTTTCGATATTAGCTATTACGAATGTGACTTAAGCCATTTCAGTGCACTGCTGTTTAAGCCCTGGGAGCTTGCACTGCTGTCCACTGGATGCTTTCCTCCTGTTTCAGCAGAGCACAGACAAGTACCCTGCTGAGTTGGAGAAAGAAGAACCAGCCAGCACTCTCGGGACTTGTTTCACAAGTTGATAGCCAACTCAAAGTGACACAGTGCTAGCTCTCAGCTCAGCTTCCTCTTCCCGACTTACACATTGGTATTCTTCCTAGCTATTTCATTATTTCTCATTGATACAGTATAAATAATTAATGGATTATCCAAACAAGAACCCAGGAAACTGAGTTACCTGAATTCATACCCTTCTCACTCCCTTAGCTTTAAACTCTTATCAGTTCATTTGTCATTACTTAGTGCTCAGGAAACAAACAACTTAAATCTTTGCTATTCAACTCTTCATTATACAGAATTATTTTATCCTATCAATCACTTATTAGTAGAGTTCAAGAGCATTGAACTGGGCTTAGGAGAAAGCTTGCTTGCTAAAGTCCTTATGCAAGTCCCTAGCATCCACATAAACAACAAGTTGCTGAGATGTGGCGACAGGCAGATCCTAGAGGCCCATGGCCAGCCAGTCTAGGCCAAATGTCCAGCTTCAAATTCAGGGAGGAGACATTGTCTCAAAAAAACAAATGGAGCATAGGAGATGGCAGAGTGGATAAAGCACTGCCAGGTATCCATGAAGACCAGAGTTGGGGTCTCTGGTACCTCAGAAATGCTAGCAGATGTGGCATCCACTTGTACTTTCAGCATTCAGACTGTAAAGACAGGATTGCTATGCCAAGCTAGCTAACTGGAATTGGCGAATCAGGGTTTATCAGGAGACACTATCATAGTATATAAGATGGAGAATGATCAAGGAAGATATTAGACATCAATTTTGGGGCTTCCAGACCTGCACACAAGTGACCTCTAAACACGTGGTATTTTACGTATACATGTGCACACACAAGCATGCAGGAAAAACGGGGTAATGCTACTCTGATGGAAACCTGATGGGGGCAGTGAGGGAATAAAGAAAGAATAGATGATCTGGGCTGGAGAGATGGCTCAGTGGTTAAGAGCACTGACTGCTCTGCCAGAGGTCCTTAGTTCAATTCCCAGCAACCACATGGTGGCTCACAACCATCTGCAATGGGATCTGATGCCTCTTCTATTGTGTGTCTGAAGACAGCTACAGTGTACTCAGATAAATAAAAAATAAATCTTGAAAAAAAGAATAGATGATGTACAGAGTAGACAAGCTAGTGCCAGTGGGAAGTCTTTATCGGAGAGCAGCCTCAGGTTGTGGTCATTTGGGAGGAGGAAGCTGTGCCTGGCAGTTTTTGCGCACATTCTTCCAGTTTCCTGAGCCTGATCCCAGGGGCCTGAGGCATTGGTCCTTACTGGTAGTACACATTCACTCAGGACTTGCATTCCTTACATACTCCCTCAGGGCGTCCTCTGCTCCCCACACTGAATGAAGGTAGGTAGAGAAACAACTGGAGAAGACATCCTTGAATCAACGTTGGCCTCAGCATGCTTGCACTCTCCACCCGTGCGCACACACATATGTGCATGCAGATAGAATAAAGAGGCCAAACCATCCTGCTCAGATCTACCTCTTTCTTCAAAGCCACTGCAATGTGTACAATTCTGTTAGTAAAGAGCAATCATGCTAGCTCTCTTAATGAGTTGTGAGTTTCTCTTGTTACCTTTTCAGTGAAGACATTTACTCAGAGCCTTGGCTTTTAGGCTTAATTTTAGTCAGGAACACAGAATATTTTAATGGTTGTGCTTTCATTTTTTGTTTTGTTTGCCTTTTTGTTTGTTTGGCACTTGAGACTGTTGTAAAGAATCCGTTTGTTCTGAGAAAATAAACTGAAAACTATTTACATGAAGACATTATAGGGGGAAGATTCTCTGTGAATCTTACATTAAAAGTTTATTAATAGATTAACTTTTCAAAGACAGTGTGCTGTGAGTCCTCAGCTATATACATCAAACACTGGGTGTCTGATAAATACAATTGAGTGCCACATTTACTTAAGCACATCTGAGTTTCAAACTCACCGGGATTTGCTTTTATACATTAGCAATGGTTATTCGAATGCCAAGAGACTTAACAGAATTGCTTTGTAGCCAAAACTAAGTACCTTATAGTAAGGACAGGAGAACTATCGGTTAGCTATTTCCAGTTACTGGTAAGTATTTATTTCAGCATTGATCAGTAAAAGTTAATATAACAAGAAAACTAGCCGCCTAACTTTTCCTATGTTCTTTGTCCTGTACTATATATAGTTTGTTTGTTTGTTTTTTATTCTGAAGTGATTTAGCCCAGTTTAAGAAAAGTGAGTTTGGTTTTCTTCATTTAAATGCTAGTGCTAGATTGCTTCTGGTACAAATGATTAGCCAGAGCCTAATCTTGTATATCTGCTCCAAATATCTAGAATGCAACTGAAGATTCCAAAGTTTAATCTGACTTCAACTATAACTGTGGCCCTCAGTAGCAAAGCTGAGGTAGTGGGACTCTTGCTGCCTGACTTCCGGCTAAAGCCTTTGTTAAGAGACGCTAAGGTGCAGAACATGAAGTCTTGCTTTCCTTAGTCTTGCTGCCTTAGACTTAGCAAAAGATGCTCATGAGCTAAAATTAGGGATGACCGAAGTGCCAGGCAAGTACTCATGTATCCTATCTTTGCTTAGCTTTTACTCAGAGATTCTATAGTGACGATTTATTACTCGCTGTGAAATGTTTGCTGCCTCATAAAGTACCACTTTCCATTTTTTCAACCTCAAAAGTACTAACGTTTAAAAGTCATAAAACATTAAACTTTATAGTTTTGCACATATTTCAAAGCAAGAAATATTTGAGATTCCAAACTAAAGGGTATTCATAGGAAATTAAAAAAAAAAAAAAAAAAAACAGATGGGTGACCTCAAAACCCAGAATGTGCTTGTTTCAAGGCAAATACTTCTCAGTATCGTTCTTGAAAGCTTAATTTTTTAAAGAAATGTGTGTGAGTATTTCACTTGCATATGTGAGGTCAGGAGAGGGTGCTGAGTCTACTGGAACGGGAGTTAAGGACAGATGTGAGCCACTGTGCAGGTGCTGGGAACCAAACTGATTCTCTGCAAGAACAGCAAAGAGCAGCAGATGCTCTTAAGTACTGAGCCATCTCTGCAGACCATTCTTAGAACCATTCCAAATCTTAGGTTATTTTATGTTTGTTCACTATCTATAGTACTAAAACTATAAAGGTTCTTTAATGATTAGTGCTTATTCACTATCCAGATAAAAGTATATTTGTAATCTTGGCCTTGATTACTTCAAAGGGTCTCCTTACCAAGCACAGTTCAGTCACTGGGTGTCTTATGGGTCTTTATACACTGGAGGCTGTACCTTATCCAAAGGTGCAAAGGTGCTGCCTACTCTGCCAGGAAGATACTCTTCTCTGTGTCCAGTCAGGGATCCACTGCAGTCGGCCATTTCTATGGCTAGTGAAGAAGTGCAGAGCATTTGCTGTTTGAAATATCTCAGATCAAGCCAATTAAAAGAAGGAAGTAATTAATTGTCAAAATGTGTAGATGACTTGTACTTCGGTAAGAATATGAATTATATTCACTTTTCTTGACTCTGTTCTGCTTACGTTCCCTCTAGGTTAGCAACACCGAGGAGATCACCTTTGAAGCACTGAAGAAAGCAATTGGTGAGCTGGGGAGCACTGTTCCCTCCTAAAACTCATCTCTGCTTTGGTGGGATTTAGATGTCACAACATGAATAGAAAAAGGAAAAATACTGTTGGTTTCTATAAATTAAATCGTTTATTTAAATACATTGCTTAAGCTTTTAAATTGTCTAGTATATGTCTACACATAAGCAAACTGTGGTATAAACAAGGTAGACATTTCTTTACTATCTAACAGACTTTGTCTAAAACATTATGGCCTTATTGTTTTTTTAAACCCTTACGTTGTAAGGGGAATTTTACATATTGGCTGTAAATGACCCAGCTGTATTTTAGGTCTCTATTTATTGGGATCAAAATGCTGTTTAACAAACACTTAGCAACTCATGTTCAAGGGCAGAATAGTTGTGCATAAAAGAGTTCATTCAAAAAGCCCTTTAGCCCTTTGATTTGTGGTAAGTTACTGTTTTCTCTTGTGTATGTCAGTATATATGCATGTGTAGGAGTGTTTGTAGGTTCGTGTATGTGTATATCGTATCTATGTGTGCCTGGTATGTTTGTACATTGGTAAGAGATGCAGGAATTACCTGAAAGTAGGCATTGTGCTGTGGAGCTTTAACTCTTTCTTAGATTTAACTTTTTTTCCCAGATATTTGTGTTGTCTAATATTAAGTGAAACATTTAAGGAATGTTACCCATTTTGCTTTTTCTTGAGTAAAAGTGGTCCTTTAATCACTCTTATTTGGGGGTGTATAGATCATTGGCTGTCATGGTCTGTGGTGGGATTTTATGGCAGTCTTTATCTGGTCCTTCTATAGATACCAATGGAATGGAAGAACAGGAAAAGGAAAAGAGACGTCTTGTGATAGAGAAGTTCCAGAAAGCACCATTTGAAGAAATAGCAGCACAGTGTGAATCCAAAGTGAGTGAATCTGTGCGCAATGGCTCCTGGGAGCTCATTCTAGTCACTGGGTGGCAGGACCCCAGCTTTAGACATAACCCACACATCCAGCCTCTGCAGGCCGAGGGGTGAAAGCTAAAGAATGCATTCCTGTGATGAGGCTGGTGGGAATGGCAGATCCTAAGCTGAGTGTTAATGGCCGTCGTTGCTTTGATGTTCTATTCTGTTTTGTTTCCAATGGTTTTCAGTGATTTGCTCTGGGTATTCTGTTGTATATATTGCAGCTTGTGGCTGTAGAACTTGATGGTGTGGGGATGAGAAAAAGACCAACATTTAATTCCAATAGATATTGCAGATTAAAGCATTAAAGCAGTTTGTATGTCAGCTTCATAGTTACAGTTGTGCTTTGTCTACTGGGTGTCTGGAAAACAGTACATTTGTTAACATTTTTTTTCCTTTACAGGCAAATTTGCTTCATGATAGACTTGCTCAAATATTGGAGCTCACCATACGGTAAGGGGTTAGCAAAACAGTAACAGCACAGACTATTGGAAGCTCTGCATGGCTGTATGTGTTTCCTAACTGCCTTGCACTAACTTTAAACAAGATCCAGCTGGCAGCCCTTTGTCTCTGTTTACAGGGGGAGGCTGAGCAATTTCTTGTCCACTCATCTGGCATTCATTCCTAGGTTTCTCTTTTAGATTATCCTTTCCTCTGTGATGGATCTCTGAAAACATCTGAGTGGTGTGGAAGACCCACATCTAATGTCATGTATAACTAGGATGCCATTTGTATTTACCCATCCATCTGTAGTTTAATATGCTTCCTTCTCTCCAGAGCAGTAACACTGCTACCAGCGTGGATGGGTCATTTCAATCCCTGGCTTTCCTTGAGCTTTCATATGTCCTTTCAAGCTATTATGAGAATTACACTCTGGAGTTTACAATATCACCACTGTTGGTCATTCTGAGTCTGTCTCTCCTTAAGTAATTCAGCCGGAGAAGGAGAAAGGCTCTCTGTGCCCTTGCAGAGCTGGGACTGCCACACGGCCTTACATTGACAGCTTGTGGGCAAGGTAACCCCGTAGAGGACACACATAGAGACTTGCTTCTGGAATTTTGTTTTTTACATTAGCTAAGTCTTTTACCTTATGACATAATTCAGTCAGTCTCTCTCTCTCTCTCTCTCTCTCTCTATATATATATATATATATATATATGTGTGTGTGTGTGTGTGTGTGTATGTATATATATATATATGTGTGTGTGTGTATGTGTGTGTATATATATATACATATATATATATATGTATATATTTGTGTGTGTATGTGTATGTGTATATATATATATATATATATGTATATATATGTATATATTTGTGTGTGTGTGTATCTTAAGCCTAGGAGAGACTGGTCTCCTTGACTTGTTTTTATTCTACTGTTTTCTGCTTTCACATGTAAGAGAGTTTTTGTCAACATCACACATTTCTCACTGTTTTTATGTTGCTAAGGAGAGAATTGCTCATTTGCACAAGTTCAGAAGGGAAATGACTAAAATATAAAATGTGCTATAGACTTTCTTTTCAGAGAAAAATGCCAAATAAGGAATATTTAAAACTGTCTGTTAGTTAAAATTCCAAATACCTACTGTGTTCTTGGCCTTGGGGTGTGCATGTTATTTAGCTTGTTCTGTTCTCAGCATGGCCTGAAAAGTAAGTCAGTGCTGCCTCTCAGTTTACAGACAAGGACACCAGAACCAGACAAGTAATGTAACTTGCTGTTGTACTTAGAGACAGACAATTAGAATCCATAATCTGGGTTCTTCAGTGGACTGGGGATCACCGAGTTAACTTGGGTCACATTTTTGTGGGTTTAAAATGTCAAGAACAGCATTCTAGTTTTTGTCTTCTTAATACCATGAATTCCTCTGAGCTTTGGCTGAAAACTTGGTGCTAGTTAATATTTAGCAACACTTGGAGTGTCCCAGACACAGTGCTGGGTGGGTACACTGTTTCAGTAGCAGCCCATCCATGGCTGCCTCTTTGGAAGATGGATGCTCTGGGACAGCCTGTGTGATACACAGAGGCTAAAGGCACAGTAAGGTGCACTGCAGGTTTTCAGGCCTGTCTGCACATTTTCTCCTGATCAGCCAGAGAAGAGAGTCTATGCTCTACAAGACTGAAGCAGAACCATGTTATACCCAGCCCATGGCTTGGGGACAGAGGAGAATAAAGGAGAAATACAAAGCAGTTGTAAAATGAGCGGCAGCAACAGAAGTAGCAGCAGCAGCAGCAGCCATGGCAGTCATGTATCCAGGACGCGAGACTTACTTGCTCTCACCCTTTTTTCCTGCCTTTGTTTACCGGACTCTCACTTTCTTCACTCGATTGTAATAATAAACCTTAACGTTCTTACTCAAGTATTAAAGCATTTAATTAAGAAAATGCAAATGCAAAAATGATGTGCAAGATTTAAATAGTGTCAGTAGCTTTCGTGACCCCTGAGGGCACCAGCGGCTTCCTGATCTCACTGGCACACACACATTCTCACATGCTCTCCCCAGTAGCCGCCCGATGCTCTCTGAAGTTTCCTGGTACTTGCTCTTTAGCAATAATGAAAATGTTTATCGACCATGCTTATTAAATAACACACTTAAGATATGTGCATTTCACTCTGAAAATGAGCCATTACTAAAACATTAAAAGGTGTTACAAATATTGGAATACTCGCAAAAATTATTTGCTAGAACAGTATATCATGGAAATAGGAAAAATAGCTGCATAATGTAGTTCAGGGCAGTTCAGGATTAAAGATAATTATATGAAGGTAATACTTGTGCAAATTATTAATTAATGAAAACATTCATAATCATAGGATACTAATTAACACAGACTATGAAATAACTCTGAGTTATACTTAATATTTATATACAAAAACCTCATACTTGGTCCTTTTTTCAAACATGTATTTACTTTTGTATATGTGTGACAGAGGGTGGGGCTCAGTGGATAACTTTCAAGTGTTGGTTCTCTCCTGCTCTGTGGATTCCCAGGCTTGGAGACCTTTTCCCACTGAGCTGTTCTGCCTGCCCTCATACCTTGTTCTTAAATAGTTAATGAGTATCATAAAGACATCATCTCTATAAAGATTAACCCATTATTTTAGTCAAAGTATTCAGAGAATGTAGTTATTAATTTATGTTTACAGAAAATGCTGAGGGCAGTCTGAAAGAGTCCCTGTGCAGGAGGAGATAGGAGAATACATAGGAGATGGATCAAAGACACCACCTACGCCAAGGGAAACATGAAAGTCTAGTTGTTTTCTTTATTACCATCATCATCACCATTAATGTATTTATTTATTTGACTTTTTTTCAGACAATGTGTCTCCCTGTAGGGTCAGGCTAATGTTGCTCATAGGGAGCCACCTACTTCTGCTTTCTGAAAGCTAGTATTAAAAGCATGCCTGGCCATAAAGCCTGGCCTCCTGGGATTTTTAGAAGGGTGGGTTTGTGTAGAAGTAGGTAGAATACAGAAAATTTGAGAGTTTCCATGTGTGGCCAGGGGTGTGTTTGTGTATGCGTGCACACATGTACATATGACACTAATTAAAAGAATTGAGGATTAAATAATAGATTAGTAAAATATATTTGCATTATATAACAAAAGATTAATTTCCCAAGGTGTTTTATCTGAAAAGGATACAGTTATTTATTTTTTATTTAATTTTAATTTAAAAAACCAAAATGGATACCACAGAGATGTTTATCACTAACAATAGCTCAAAAATTTAAAAAAAAATAGGAAGGAATATATTCATTTTTACCTTTCAGGTTGGCAAGGATTGCCTCTAGTCCTTAAACCACTATAAATTTCCGGGATACTATGAATCTACTTAGAATCAGAAACTCTTACTCATAAGTCATTAGAACAAGGAAAAATGGATAGATTCGTGAAGATGTGTGTGTGTGTGTGTGTGTGTGTGTGTGTGTGTGATTTATAATAAAAATGAACCTTTATTTGTCCAGTAGATAAAATAGCTTTATATCACAAAATATCACACTACCATAAGAATGATATGCATTAAGATACATGCTTTATTTGTGAAACAAAGTAGCTCACAAAAACATAGTGTATAATACACACACACTCACACACATACACAGAGACACATGGTCTGTTTTGGACTTAAAACAGCCAGCATCCCTATCCATTTCCTATACATTTTCATAGCTGGCCCGCACCTCCTCTGCCTCGAGCCCCTCAGTTGAAGAATCTTTTGCTGTGTGCAGGCAATAGTTGAATACCATGCATGCACCTTCTGATGACACCATGTTCTTATTTTACAGCCCTCCTCCCAGTCCATCTGGAACATTGACCGTTACTTCTGGGCATACCCAATACCAGTCCGTCCCAGTCTATGAGATGAAGTTTCCAGATCTGTGTGTATATTGACTGGCTCATGAAGACTACAGCATTTTAAAAGGACCTTAAAGCCTGCAAAACAGGGCCAAGATGAGTTTCAGGATTTGCATAGTGTTTACCGGAATGTCCTGAAGTGTTATGGGGCTTGTCTCTACCAACACTTGTCATGCTGTATTAGAAGTTTCGGGACCCTGATTTAGAGTACCTCTGGAGATAGGCTTATACCACGTTAATTTGTTTGAGGTTCCTGTTATCTTTTAAGATTGAACAGGTATTGCTTTCACATTATGCTCTTGTTAAATAGTATATTTTAAACTTTGCACAAACATGATTTTTAAAAAAATATTGAAAATGTATGAAGTGTCTGCATAACTGCTTAGAAATGGGTTGCTTTTATTTTCTTTTTTTCAAAAGTAAATATATTCCGAATTTTAGGGTTGCAAATTCTCTCCTGCTTTCTAAATCCGTGCTTCAGATGGACTGTGCACACGTCCCTTCAGTCCTCCATAGTAACATGTGGCAGGCATTCCTAGGGTGTCAGTGTTAGGGAATATCTACTGGACAGTAGTCCCACCTAGGTTCCCCTCTGGAAACTGGCCAGATCATGCTGGTCTTGTGATACTATGTTTTCTGCTTCAGGTTAAGCTCTTGAGCCCCTTCGAGCTCACTCTTAGAGTGGGAAAAGGTGCAGTGTTTCTCATATGTGATGTGTTAGTTTACAGATACGCTTTGAAACTATAGTTGTATTTTGCTGTGATTCCATTAAGTAAATGAAATATATATTTACCATAGAAAAGAAAGACATTTAAAAGAGCTACCAGTTCACCTATGCAGAGTCTATGCATTTCAGTTTTTTAGTGAATTAATTTACATTTTATATTGTACGTTGTGTGAAGTCTTTATTGTACAAAAATTCTCCCAGTGAATCTTTTAATTTGTAAGAGTTGAACCAAAACTTGTATGCATCTCTATGAAGATTAGTTACATACTTCAAAACAGTCTGTGTGTTCTTGCTAAGGTGTATGAGTGAGTTGCCTTTCACTAGTGAGACTTGTAAGACTACAAGAGCGATATGTACTGCACATGCTAGGGACACCACCACACGCTAAACAGAAGCATTCTGCAATTAGAAAATTCTCTTTGAACCATTTTGTGGAACCACTTTGTATAACTCTACCTGTTCAAATTCAGTTTCTTTTTATATAAAACAGTACTCCTATCAAAAATTGTAGCTCAAAAAATAATTAAGTTTTAGTTTTGTGTTAAAAAAATGAGATAAAGTATAGGATGTTTTATCTGTGTGTTTTTGGTTATTTGGGCACCATTAGTTCAAAAAGAAAAAAAAAAAAAAAAAAAAAAAAAGGAAGGAAGAGAGAGAAAGAGACCAGGCATGCCCAAAGCTTTGACTATTTACAGCAGAGTAGAACATCTTGCAGAGGGGGTCTATTTGCTATCACCTCTGACAGGACAACCCAGGCTGCTGATTAAGTGCAGATACACCAGACCTTGTTCTCAAGAAGGACAACGCAGCTGCCACTGGAAGACCAGTGCCCTGTGCGAGCTCGCACTGTAGCTTCCCTCACACCAGGGATATGTCGCCAGCTAAGGAAAACCTCATGCACTTTCGGTTCCCTTTTTCTTCTTCATTTTAAAAGAAGGATATTATTTTTTGACTGCTTTTAAAATCTTAACAGGGGGACATGCAAAAACAATCATCATCCACTTGGATGTCATTTTATAAATTAACACTGTGTGCTTTTGTATGGAAAAATATATAATTTAATAGTATAAGAAAAGATATATATTCACTTGCATTCATGCAGAACACAAGCTTTGCTGTACAAAATGTTGTGTTTCTTAGTGATTTTAAAAGGCATGCTTTGCATGCAAAGGAAAACCATTGCAGTTAGTCTTTTCTCATACCTGTATCTTGGGTTTTATAAACTGCTGGTTTGAGTTTTATTACTCTTAAGCCACAGTACATGTCTGAATATCTTAGGCCCATTAGACCCAACTGGTTTTATTGACAAGGGTTCCCAAACAATGGATGTTTGTCTGATTCTTCCACATTTGCAGGGATCACATTTGGATGCGTGTGCAAGCTGTGCTGTAGCTAGTTCAGGTACTGAATCTTTAGGACTTGCTGGAGTTCATTGCATTGGTCTATTTTGGCAGGTACGGGTTACTCAACGCATTTACTGTTCTCCTCACGGTATCCAATTGGTTCTATTCTTTTGTATGACTCCAAGAGGTTAAGTTACACGTTCCTCCGATGCTTGTGATCCTGTGCGTTCTGCTGCTTCCGTAGTGTCACTGAATCTTCCCTGAGCTCTCATACTCAGTCTCTCTCACTTCTCTTTCCTCCTCCTGGTCCTCTTGCTTCCCTCCAGCCTCCTTTAGAACTCATTTTCCTTTAGAGTAATACCACCCTTAACCAGCAGTTTAACTCCCCGCTCCCTCAAACGGGACTCATTTGTCTCACTAATGCTTATACATGTATTACTGTAATAAAGTAAGTTTTTTTAATGTAAATTTTTCATTGTGCAATCATATGTAAGCAATAAAACAAAAATAGCATCGCCTATGTATAAGTGCATTTTTATTATAGCATTATGTATGTAGAATTAAGCTTTTGCAGCAATCAGGTTACTCAGGTGGATTCTTTTCCACGTATATGAGAATCAGAACCATAACTTAGGAGCATGAAGAGAGCCTAGATTAAGGGGTGCCTCATCTAGAAAAGGCTAAAGTCATGCAAGCAAGTTTTCTGGAGATGGCCCACTGTTTTTGCATGGCTGCAATGGGTAAGCTCTGAATTGCAGATCGTTCAAAGATTTCATCCCATGATTGCTTCTTACTACTGATATGCCTTTCCTGTCACTATTACATAGTCTAATGATTCCTGGCCCACTCTACTGGACAGATTTCCTGCAGATCAAAATAAAGATGAACTTTCATGAATTAATGCTGTTTAGATGAATTAATGGTTTTATAGAATTCCTGATTTGATTCAAATAATTTTAGGAAAAAAGTTTTAAGAGATGGTTTTAAGGTTTGCCAGAAACATATAATAAAGTTAGAACCAAAAAATACAATATGCCCATTCTTCATAGAATAGTAAGTAAAGACTGTATAATAAGGAATACACTGAGCTTTTACAATTACACTAAAAAGGACAAATTTGTGAGCAAGGGAAAACATTCTAGGTCAGGTCCAAGGGTGAAGCCACAGGTGTGTGCCGTGATAAAGCAAGTTCATGTGAAACTGTTGCTTTCAACTTATAATGACCTTATAGAATGAAACATTACTGTGAACTTAATATCAACATCCTTCTGTAAGTCCCCTCTTCCTGGTTCACAAAGTTAGCAAGTCCAAGCCTCTCACTTGGCTAGTGAGAAGTCCTTAAGCAACAGAAAAAAAGAAACTAATGGTTGTTAGCACAAAATAGCAAGAAAGCATTACAGAGAAAAAGAAACCAGCACTTACTGGCACAGAACAGTAAGAAAGAGTTAAGTTTCCATAGGCCATCAGCTTCTGGCCCCTGGAACAGTAAGAGACAGTTATAAGGCTATGCATAGATCATCACTCTTTGCCTTCGTCCAACTCTGTGTCCCACCTCAGTACTTACGATGCCTTTGTAATTTCGGGAAGGTCCCTGGTACCTCATAGTTGCTGTCTCCTTGTTAACCCTGGTGACTTTGTCTCACTACACTACCTTGCACCATAAATTAAAGAAAGCTTCCCAACAAAAGTAACATCTGCATATAAGCCTTGTCACAGGCTCTGCCATGGGAAAACCTAGGCTGCCTTCCTAATACAGCACCAGACTGCCGCTGTCTTAGCCCTGTAGGTTAGGGACAGTCATTCTCTGTCCCTGACGCTGTTCCCACTGATACACTGAGAGCACTATACAAATGCAGCCCCAGGTTTTCCACTATGACTGTCATCCTATCTTTTGTCATCTAGTATGAATTAGTAAAAAGTAAAACCAGAGTGTGATGATACACTGCATCTTGGTTGAGCTGTGTGCAGTCACTAGCTTACCCTTGAGCTAGAGACAATGTTGCTTCTAGGCCTTATGACACCTGTGGCAAGGCCTATGTGCAGGTTTTACATTGAGAGGTGATCTCAGAAAACCTTAGCAAGGGGATGTACTGTGAAATAGAAGGACAAAGCTATGTGTCCCATTTTTAACCCTCACTGGGGCCTGAAGAGATCTATCCTGGACATCCTAGAGAGTCTCAGAGCTCCCTACTTAAGACATGAAAGTCAGGAAAGCATTTCCCTTTTGATGTTTGCTCCTAAACAAGGGTGACCCTCTAGCATTTTCTAATACATGGTATTATCCAGATACCATGTTTGTGAGTGCAGATCTATTGCCCAAAACGCCTTACTGCCAGCAGAACTCAGAAACTTCAGGAAGCAGGCCTGCAGGCTCCACTTCCACGAGGTAAGTCGCCCTTGCAGAAGTGGGGATTAGAGGATGTGAAGCCAGGCAAGGGTTTTAATCTTCGTTTATAAGAAAATGCCTTGGGCCACGGATAGTGATGGTTGGTTTCTTATAGCGATGGCTATGCCTCATGGTGCACTCCTAACAAAGGTAGCAAGTGTATCTGATCAGACAGAAGCACCGTCATTGTCATTAGTGGGTCATTGACAACCATGGGCAGCCATACTCCCTTACTTTCTAACAAAAGAGCAAAGTAGCCTTTAGAGGTTAGGGAATCAAGCGCTTTCTCCAGTTGTTCCTGTCATCATCACACCTTTGCAAGCCACTCAAGCACCCATCCATCCACAGAGGCAGCTCTTGACACGACACAAGCCATGTGGCATAGAGAATTTATTGAGCTTCCATAGTGAACTACAGGAAGAAAAGGGCTGTCATCTGCAGTTATTCTCCAGACACATGTATCTGTGCTGACAAGTTTCAGGAGGCTCGTGGATAAAGGGGAGACTCATGGATAAAGGGGTGGCTGTCCCTGCTCCCTTGGAGACCCTGCTAAGGCTCCTATGGGTGGGACTGAGGGCCAAAGGGCTCAGACAGCTTAGAGCTACTAGCACGTAGCATCTTATTTCCCACCGAGGGGTCTGGCCCCCAAGGGACCAGGAGGCTTTTCCAGAAATCTTCTTAGGCGTTCCATCTGCGGTGGAGCTTCCTCACTATTCTCCTCAGAACTGGAGTCCACAGAAGAGGCCAAGGTGCCCTGGAGCATGCCATCCTCACAGGACACAGGCTCGCCTTGACACTCGGCTCCGTCTGGTGACTTGAGGCTTTGATTAAAGAAGGCAGAGGCCATGCACTCAGCTGCCATCTGGTCACAGGCACATAGTAGCTTCTCACACAGGCTCTGCCCCACACCTTAGCAAGAGCAGAGGAGCAGATTTGAGACACCAGGTAGGGCACATACCAAACCTCATTCATTTGCCATTCCTGACCCCATCGTGCACAGCTCTGCTGGTGGCATGTAGTGTTTCTAATGGTCTAGTCTGTTCCTTCTGCTAGGAAGTAGCCCTTGGTGTTGCTCATCTGAGCCTCGCCAGATTCACCTTGCACCTCATCACACTTTGCCTTCTTGTTTTTAAGCTCCAGAGTACTCCAGAATACTGTGGAAAATGCCCGTGCCATCTCAGAACCTGTTAGACTCCTGTCAATCTCACCTCTTTTCCTGACCTCCTCCCAAGTCCCTGGTGTGAACAATTTGAGGCAAGGGTCACACACATTCATTATCATTGCAGTTTGAATCTTAAATGCCTTTCAGAGGCTGTGCTAAAGCCCTGGTTTCGAGCTATGGGATTTAGGATGGTTAGATCCCAAAGGCTCTGACCTTGTAAGTGAACTAACACATTGATGGATTTGTAATTGAATGGCATTAGGTGATAAAAACAAGCAGTGGGGGTCAGTGGAGAAAATAAGTCATGGTATGAATGGTGGTTTGAACAGGTTTGGCCCCATAGACTCATATTTGAATGCTTGACTCATGGGGAGTGGCACTACTAGGAGGTGTGGCCTTGTTGGAAGAAGGGTGTCACTGTGGGGGCAGGCTTGAAGGTCTCCTAAGCTCAAGCTCTGCCCAGTGTGGGAAACAGTTTCCCCTCTGCTGCCTGTGGACCAAGATATAGAACTCTCAGCTCCTCCAGCACCATGTCTGCCTGCAGGTTGTCACGTTTGCTGCCATGATGACAATGGACTGACGCTCTGAAACTAGAAGCCAGCCTCAATTAAATGTTTTCCTTTATAAAAGTTGTCTCGGTCATATTGACTCATCATAGCAATGAAACTAAGTCTCTCTCTCTCTCTGTCGTTCTCTGTCTCAGTCTGTCTCTGTCTGTCTCTCTCTCTCTTTGTGTGTGTGTGTTTGTGCTATTTTACTCTGGCCTAACTGACTTCCATCCATTCATCTCCCTACATTTTTCAACCTCCATGAAGAGAGCAACTTTGCCATGATGTTCTGCCTCTACACAGGCTCTTAACAATAGAGCCATTATGACCATGGATGGAACCCATAATAAGCCAAACTACATCTTTCTTTTGTTAAAGGTTGATGATTCTCAGCTGTTTTGTCACAGTTATTTCCATAGTTCCAAATGAAGGTTTATTGGATAAGTGGCAAGCTGAATTAGTAAGTGAGCGAATGACAGGTAGGCATTCCCATTAATTATGGCACAAGCAGTGTCGTGGAGACCTATGTGCTGTGCATGTATGTCATGCACAATCAACAAGGAGGAAAATAGGCCCATACAGTTGCTTCCCCAGTTAAAAAGAAGGAGAAAACTTTGCAGAACACAGGTGAAGCTCCACAGGAGCCGTCATTTCCTTCTGAGCTACAGAGCAGCCTAGGAAAAGCACATTCGCTGCTGAGCAGTTTCCATGGGAGCCAGTTGTAAGGGTACTTTGTCATGTTCTCAGGACTGACGCTTACAGAGGTGGGACCCATTGTCTCTGTGGGAGACATGATGTGGAGTGGAGCTGTGTGTTAGGTCCACCATCAGCCAGAGCCTTCTATCCCTCTCCTTCATGGCATTCTTTGGGTGATCAAATCTGGAACAGGGTCTGTTTATTAGGAGAAGGCAGAATACTTTCAAACCCACTGGATAACTTAAAAGGAGGTTCCAGGTCTGAGGCAATGCTATTTGCCTGCCTAGATCTCAACTCTCCTACTTCCTTCTGCCTGTCTGATGTCTGAGGTCATTTGCTTCCTCTGTAAAGTAGAAAAAGCAATGGAGTTGCTGCTTAGGACTGGTTTAAGGATTAACTGTGCCTATCAAAGGCTTAGAACCACGCACAGCAGGCAAGGGCTCAGTGGGTAGAGATTACTGAGACCATCAATTAGTTTTGATGCTTAAGGTGGCCGACTTGGGAAAAGGATGTAAGCTCATGTCTTAAAGTAAAAAACATAATGAGACTGATGAAGGTGTGCCAGGAGAAGTGTCTGTAACTCAGCCCCAGCCAGGATACAGACAGAAAAAAATTAGGACTCTAGGCAGCCATCACACTTACATTTGGCCATGTGGTCTTCACATACCACAGATGACTGAGAACGCCTTCCATGGAGGCAGCCCACTTGTCTCATCTGCTCCAAACAGCAGTGATGGGACAGACAGCACCTAAGACCAAGGAAAAACTTTTATTTACCATAGTTCCCCACTGATCCAGGTCTTTTTATCTCAACACTGCATGGGGTGCTAAAATTTGCCAAGGGCTCTTTTGTCAGAGTACGTGAGACTGGGTACTACCGTGCCTCAAGGTCTGTTGAGGTCATGTTCAGCACCAGGAAGCTGCCTCAGACACAGCATTAACCCCATTGTGTATACCTGAATTTCTACATTTTTCTTTTCTTTTACCATGACTCTTGATGGCAAATCCACTTGTCTCCATATCTTCCCAGCAGATCAGAATGAAGGGTTTTTCAAGAAGGGTGCCTCTTGGTTTTGGTTTGGTTTGGTTTTCAGAGACAGGGTTTCTCTGTGTAGTCCTGGCTGTCCTGGAACTCACTCTGTAGACCAGGCTGGTTCTCGAACTCAGAAATCCACCTGCCTCTGCCTCCCAAGTGCTGGGATTAAAGGCGTGCGCCACCACTGCCCAGCTAGGGTGCCCCTTTAGTTTGTACAAGTGTCCATGACAATATAGTGACCCATCTACATCCAACTTTCTATATAATAGAACACTTAGTTTCACTTATATAGGTCACCTCTTTAACTCTCTACCTAGATGATGGGAGCCACGAAGATCTGCATCCAACACGGGTCCCAGCATAAAGCAGGGCTCCAGTAAGCAGAAATGAATGAGTCACTGTCTTGTATTAAGATCCACCTATCTGGCCTGACATATCAGGATCTTTGATATTCTCCTTAGCCAGATGTCTATTGAACACTTGTGAAGGTGCCAGACAATAGAAACCTGTGATCATTCCCTAGTGCTCTGTTTTTAGCTGTCTACGGACCTTTAAAATCCACTGGGTAGCTAAGAGGAGGTTTCAGGTCTACAGCAACACTGTTTTCCTGCCCATACCCCAACTTTCCCACTTCTGTTTCCTCTGCGAAGTAAGAGTAATGGAGCTGCCTTCTTGGATTGGTGGGAGGATTAATTAGCTATGCCTTTCAAGCACTTCCTCCTGGAGACCAGACTTGTAGCTTGTTCTGAGCCCCACAGCAGCTTAACCAATGTTGCCAGGAAGAGTAATCCTACCTTACACACTCACAGTACCCAGTAGCTGAGGTCAATGTCTGACCCAGTTTCTACTGCCACTACAGAGGAGCCATGCTGGTTTACATGAGGATTTTCCAGGGCTACAGGGGTGACGGGGTGGAAAATGAACACAGTGGTTGCCATCTAAAGTCAAGGTCATTAGGAATCAACCTCTTCGTGCAAGTCACCTGTTTGTGACTTACACAATACATGGTAGTGAGATTACATTCTTGCAGAACATGACATCAGTGTGACAAACTGCCATTCAGAGTTTCTACCTAGACCTTTTGGGACTTAATTTCTTCCTGTAGATGCCAAAGCCATACCAACTTATTATCCCAACCACTCAAATTTTATATTTTGATGAAAGATAGTCAGGGATTAGAAGGCACCCTCAAAATTGCCCATTTTTTTTGTCCCTGTCTTCATTACCTCAATGAAGAGTTCTGTGTGCTCTGGAATCTTGTCACTATTCAAACTCTGTCACGGAGGACAGAGGGCAGGCTGTGGAATCACATATAACCTCACCATACATAATAATTGCTGCTGCAGCAGCTTTAACTGCTATAATTAAAATTTTAGTAGGGTCACCTTGTGAGAGGTTCTTTGGGGGGTGGCCCTTGAGTTATTTCCTTCACTGAAAGCCATAATGACTGTGCAGTAGAGAAAGAAGAAGCAATCTTAGTGGTAAACACTAAATGGCATGGAAGGTAGCTGAGTGGATAGGTAGGTGAGTGGATAGGTAGATGATGGTGGGATTATGGGTGGATGATGGATGGATGGTGGATAATGGGCAGATGAGTGGACAGTTGGATGGGTGAGAAAACTAGTAATCAATCTCCCAGACCCTATCAATTATGCTCTTGGAATATGTTTTCTACTTAGGGTAAATCCCATATAAGTACTTAGTTCATCAGTGTACTTTTGTCTGATTGCCTATCTCTTTCACTATGAAATCTCTTGTGTTCAAGAGAGTTGGGTTTATTCTGTTTTTGTTTTTTTTTTTGTTTTGTTTTTTGTTTTTTTGTTTTCTGTTTTGTTTAGCTATAATTATGTTTGTATTTCTACTACCTCACTTAATGCCTGGCACAGAAAACTGACCCCAGAGATGTGTCCAGAGTGTATATCTATGTGAATGGATGTGTATATGAAGTCAAGGAAATTCCCTGAAAAGTGCTGGTTATAAAATTTAGCAAATACATTTAAAAGTTGTTAAGAAGTTAAACATTGCCTTCTTCTGAGTTAATCAAATGCATACCCCTATTATCTATGTGGACCATTGCACAAGAGGTCAGTCTAGAATCACTCAAAATGTGTGAGCAAGCCAGCCTTTCTAAGATGCACTCTGTGGTTGTAATGAAGCATCAAGAGATCAGGCCCAGCCTGACCTGTTCCTTTGTTAGAGGAATAGCTAACCTCCAGCTGCTCATTAAGAAAGTTGGTCTGTTATGTTATCAGCCAACCTAAGTGAGAACAGATGTCCATAGCCCATTCCTTGAGAGACTAATGTAAAGCCCAGTACAGATGAGGGTCCTTACAGATGTTAGCGACCTCATTTGCCATCTGTCCCCACCCTTCTCCGTCCATACCTATCCAGGGTGTCCCTTGGCTCTCCTCTTCCTTCTCTTCCACAGTAGCAGCCGTAAGTTTCAAATTCCTCTGGGCAATGGGATGTTAGACAGAAGAGCATCTCTCCAAGCTGCAGCATGGCCGTCATGCTGTCCCCATCACCCAGATGCACGAAGGCCAATCTGTCACAGGCTGCTTAAGAATACAGACTCTCAGGAGAGATAGGGCCAAGTTCCAAAGAGGAGTGGTATTTCCACATTGCATGAGAACTACTTTGGGAGGGCCCTTGTGTGCCTTGTTCTCTTTGTTTCAGAGAACAACTCTTCTTCAGCTTCTGATACTCTGTTGAATTACTTATTAAATCTTCATAAGGAATGGGACTTGTCAGGACTAAAGATGCTGTGTGGACCACACCTTATTGTTGAGAGGACGCTAGCAGCCTGCAAGGCCTTAGATATCCTCTTAGGCTTTGCAGGCACATCATGTTAGCAAACCTGGTGGCTTTGCATTTTAAGGCCTTGGCTTTTCTCACCCTGCTTCTGTTTCGCTGTCTCTCCTCATACCCTTTCTTATCTGCTTGCAACTTTCATATGTATGCTCCACAGCTCTACACTGGAAGCCATTGGAGGCTTTTCCAGATGGGGCGGAGAGCTCTTCCCAGGTCGTTTGGGAAAGCATCCAAAGGAAGACAGACAGGATGATCATTAATACCCACGTGTTTCATCATTCTAGTTAGCCAATCACACACAATGTGGTTTTGGTCAAGATCCTGTATCCTATGCCAGTAGAAGCATAGTGATGAGAGGACAGAGCCAGGGGACAGAAAACCCTGGTTCTTGCCCCATCTCAGCCACATAGCAGCTGAGGGGCAAACGTAAATTTTGTATCCTTGAGCCTCAAAGAGCTTATGGAGGGTGATACCTTCTATTCCATCAGCAGGATATGGTCATAATCTACAATTTAAAAGACTATGTTAACAGAGAGTTTTAGATTCCAAGGACAGGATAGGCCACATACTCCTAGATTCTGGCTCTCACCTACCTTTTCCAGCTGCTTCCTGGGAACCATTGTCAACAGATGAGACTCCCAACCTCAGTGGTTTGATGCCAGCAGAGTGGGTTGTACCTTTGGCTAGGGCAATAATCTCTGCAGATCCTGAAAATATACAGCTTGATGGCTCAGAGTTATTTGCAGATGAACTCAGAGACATTTGCAGATGAACACATACATGGTCAAGGCCACACACAGACATAGAAGGAGAGTACACCTCACATTGTGTTTGCAGACATGAAGGAAGCTTCTTAGACACTCACAAATTCTACACAAGTATCTCTGAGTGTCTAGACTTAACACTGCCAGGATCATGGGATAGCCCATCTGCATTGTCAGCTCATGGCTGAGAACTGTGATGATCTTTCAGGCCTGAGATTGGACTATGTCTACAATTGTACACCTGCCACAGGATACATCTAGATGCTCAAAGCAAGTCAAGAGGCAAAGAGAAGGATAGAAAATGTAGGATGACCCATGGCAAGCAGAGACCCACCCTTAAACCCTTGCACCCTGACTTTCTTGTTCAAATACTGCAGCTGCTCCTCATCATATTCAAGATTATGCCAAGGTCCTTCATCCCACTTGCAGGCTGCCTGATTGCATCCTTTGCCCAGTGAAGCTGCTTGGGGCAAGGTGTGGTCGGTCATTTGAATGAGAAAGGCTCATGTGTTTAAATACTTGGAATTGTTAAATACTTGGAATTGTTAAATACTTGGAAGTTTAGAAGGTATGGCCTGCAAGAGGAGGTATGTCACTGGAGGCAGGCTTTGAGGTATCAAAAGATTGGCACCATTTTGAATCAGCTGTTTCCTGCTTGCTGTTTGAAATGTGAGGTCTCAGCTGCTACTCCAGCCACCTACCACCTGCTACCTCTATGCTGTCATCATGGACTCTAGCCCTCTGAAACTGTAAGCTCCACATCAACTATCTCCTATAAGTTTTTCTTCACTATGTTGTTTTATCTCAGCAATAGGAAAGTTACTAATGGAAGCGGCTACTAGAAAATACCTTGAATATTAAATGTATCTGATTTTACGTAATGGAATGACAATTGATTTTAAATGGGAAACGAAATGTAATTTCACAAACACATATTTACCTAAGACCCTTTCATTGCTTCCTCTTAATGTGTCTTTTAATTCCACACTTGTACTTTATAGAGGAATATAGAGACTTTTTTTCCCAATTCTTTGTTCCATTCAGGACTTGATCCAAGGTTCCTTTGGAACTCATTTATCTCAGAAGCTTCTACATGCAAAGGCAGAGGGAGTTAAATGTGCTTACCTGGACTTGATGTGGTCCTAGAAGCTTGTGTGTCTTGAAGATCTTGAACAGACTCTGCTCATAAGGAAAGACAGACAGAATGAGTGTCAACTTTACCCTATGTGCTTTGGCCTCTGGAGGCATAGCTCTGGGTCCAGACTGACATGACCTGCTCCCACTGAGATTTCCTAGGGCAACTGATGTTATCAGGGTCACTAGGGGACCAAAGGGAACCCCGAAGAGACATGTGTGTTTGCAAATGTCCCAGCAGTTTGCAAGACAGGGAATTACAGAAAGGCTTTAAGCCTGTGTATTATGCAGAAATTGGACAGGGGAAATACTTAAAGGAAAGAAAATCATGTATTAAAAAAAAAAAAGTAGCAGGCAGTCCAGGACAGTGCAATTGCATGCTGCTGTTGGCTCAAGGAGAGCAGTTGAGTCCTTCTTAACTCTTACAAAGCTATTGTATTCCAAACTCTATGCCAATACAGACTTTGTTTTTCTGCCTCACTTAGTGGCAGCTCACAAGTAGGGATCCCCTGTCACCCCTGTCACCCCTCTTGGAGAGATGAGAAGACAGACATACAGGAGAGTTAAGACATGCCTCAAGAATGAAGAAGTTAGGTAGTGGTGGGATGAAAAGCCATGCCAGCTGAGGTCGAGACTCAGGCACTATGCTAAGTTCAGATTTCACTTTCCACTGTACCATACAGAAGAGAGACAGCAGCTTAACCAGTATAAGGGAAGGGAAGCACTGACTTCAACTTAACCTACTTGCAGATGAAGACAAAATGTTGTAGAAAATTCAGGCTTTGAAGCTGACTTGTATGAACACAGTTGCCACATCAAAGGGACATCTGGACCATCCTCTGTTGGGGCACACTGATCTTTTCAAAGCAAAACCTACGAACTCAGACCCAAGGAGTTCTGAACTGACACATCCTGGGTGAGTGACATCACCCTCAGAGTTTCTCTTTCATGGGATAGCAAGATTCCTGGGACAAGGGAGAATTCAGAGTGTGTGTCTGGTAACTAATGCCTACACACTGAAGACCTTCAATGATGGTACTGCCCATCAACAAGTATCCACTTACTTATTCATTCTGAGTAACTAGTGAATAATTATTGTCAATTGCTTACACTCATTGTGGTAGTTTGAATATGTTTGGCCCAAGGAGTGACACTATTACGAGGTGTGGCACTGTTGGAGTAGGTATAGCCTTGTTGGAATAGGTGTGTCACTGTAGGCATGGGCTTTAAGACCCTTATCCTAGCTGCTGTCTCTTGAACAAGATGTGGAACACTGAGCTCCTCCTGCACCACACCTGCCTGGAAGCTGCCATGCTCCTGCCTTGATGATAATGAACTGAACCTCTGAACCTGTAAGCCAGCCCCAATTAAATGTTGTCCTTAAAAGAGTCCGGAGGATCCAGCAATACCTCTCCTGGGCATATATCCAGAAGATCCCCCAACTGGTAAGAAGGACACATGCTCCACTATGTTCATAGCAGCCTTACTTATAATAGCCAGAAGCTGGAAAGAACCCAGATGCCCCTCAACAGAGGAATGGATACAGAAAATGTGGTACATCTACACAATGGAGTACTACTCAGCTATTAAAAAGAATGAATTTATGAAATTCCTAGCCAAATGGATGGACCTGGAGGGCATCATCCTGAGTGAGGTAACACAATCACAAAGGAACTCACACAATATGTACTCACTGATAAGTGGATACTAGCCCAAAACCTAGGATACCCACGATATAAGATACAATTTCCTAAACACATGAAACTCAAGAAAAATGAAGACTGAAGTGTGGACACTATGCCCCTCCTTAGAAGTGGGAACAAAACACCCATGGAAGGAGTTACAGAAACAAAGTATGGAGCTGAGATGAAAGGATGGACCATGTAGAGACTGCCATATCCAGGGATCAACCCCATAATCAGCTTCCAAATGCTGACACCATTGCATACACTAGCAAGATTTTACTGAAAGGACCCAGATGTAGCTGTCTCTTGTGAGACTATGCCGGGGCCTAGCAAACACAGAAGTGGATGCTCACAGTCAGCTAATGGATGGATCACAGGGCTCCCAATGGAGGAGCTAGAGAAAGTACCCAAGGAGCTAAAGGGATCTTCAACCCTATAGGTGGAACAACATTATGAACTAACCAGTACCCCTGAGCTCTTGACTCTAGCTGCATATGTATCAAAAGATGGCCTAGTCGGCCATCACTGGAAAGAGAGGCCCATTGGACACGCAGACTTTGTGTGCCCCGGTACAGGGGAACGCCAGGGCCAAAGGGGGGGAGTGGGTGGGTAGAGGAGTGGGGGTGGGTGGGTAAGGGGGACTTTTGGTATAGCATTGGAAATGTAAATGAGCTAAATACCTAATAAAAAATGGAAAAAAAAAAAAAAGAAAAGAAAATTCATGGCCCGTGAAAAAAAAAAAAAAGAAATTCCTAGCCAAATGGATGGACCTGGAGGGCATCATCCTGAGTGAGGTAACACATTCACAAAGGAACTCACACAATATGTACTCACTGATAAGTGGATATTAGCCCAAAACCTAGGATACCCAAGATATAAGATACAATTTCCTAAACACATGAAACTCAAGAAAAATGAAGACTGAAGTGTGGACACTATGCCCCTCCTTAGAAGTGGGAACAAAACACCCTTGGAAGGAGTTACAGAGACAAAGTTTGGAGCTGAGATGAAAGGATGGACCATGTAGAGACTGCCATATCCAGGGATCCACCCCATAATCAGCATCCAAACGCTGACACCATTGCATACACTAGCAAGATTTTATCGAAAGGACCCAGATGTAGCTGTCTCTTGTGAGACTATGCCGGGGTCTAGCAAACACAGAAGTGGATGCCCACAGTCAGCGAATGGATGGATCACAGGGCTCCCAATGGAGGAGCTAGAGAAAGTACCCAAGGAGCTAAAGGGATCTGCAACCCTATAGGTGGAACAACATTATGAACTAACCAGTACCCCGGAGCTCTTGACTCTAGCTGCATATGTATCAAAAGATGGCCTAGTCGGCCATCACTGGAAAGAGAGGCCCATTGGACACGCAAACTTTATATGCCCCAGTACAGGGGAACGCCAGGGCTAAAAAGGGGGAGTGGGTGGGTAGGGGAGTGGGGGTGGGTGGGTATGGGGGACTTTTGGTATAGCATTGGAAATGTAAATGAGCTAAATACCTAATAAAAATGGAAAAGGAAAAAAAAAAGAGAGAGGCCCATTGGTCAGGCAAACTTTATATGCCCCAGTACAGGGGAATGCCAGGGCCAAAAAGGGGGAGTGGGTGGGTAGGGGAGTGGGGGTGGGTACGTATGGGGGACTTTTGGTATAGCATTGGAAATGTAAATGAGCTAAATACCTAATAAAAAATGGAAAAAAAAAAGAGTTCCCATGGTCATGGTGTCTGTTCACAGCAATAAAAACATAACTAAGATACTCATTGATTAAGAAATGGTTGCAAATCACTATGAGCATGTATGGGTAAGTCAGGTTCACCAACTAAAATTTGGCCTAGATATTTTTAGGTTTGGTGGTCATGTTTGCATTGAATTCACAGCTGAGTCCAGCTCACTATGCATTTCTGGCTGAGTGACAGGAAATTTAAGATTCCTGCGCATTAGTGTCCTGCATAGTCTGAAAATGAGCACCGTATTTCCTCTGGGGCCCTCTCTAAGAGTAACTACTGAAAAAGAGCACATGGATTTGGGTAGCATCTCCACTGTGGATGCTCTTTCAGCTTACTTGTTCTGGAGAGGGTTGTTAGTGTGTCTGCTCTCACCTCACCAGCCACTGTGGAAAGGAGACACAGTTTTATTTTGGATCAGTAAAACAGATTGAGAGTAAGGACTGAAGACATGGGGAAAATCCAGCTTCTAGGAAGGAAGGCTCTGTAGAGTGACTGTACTGATAGCTACTCATACATTTAGTATGCCCACTAAATTTGGATTTCAGATAAGCAACATGCAACTTTCTGGCATAAGTGTATCCCAAACAAGACTTGGAGGGCACATTAAAACATATGTGTTGTCCATCCCGGCAAACCTGCAGCTGTGCATCTGGGCCAGCCTACTGCATTGTACCTCTGGTCCTCTAGAGGTGAAGACAGAGGGACAAGAGAAGGTGAAGGAGTAGAAAGGGGATCCTTGCTCAGAACAAAGCAGGCAGGGAACATCTAAGGGAGCTGATGTCATCAAGCCAGTATGGAGTGGCATAAATGGGACAAGGGTGGTTGGGTCACCTGTTGCTTTATGCTTACCTTCTCCTGACAGGGCTATCTGACTGGTATCTGTGGGCTTTTCAGGAATCCCTGGGAAAAGAGAGTCTCCAACAGCAATGGCACCATAATACATTGTAAAAACAAAACCTCAAGGGCTCTAATCTGAGCTGACTGGGTACTAAGGGGCCAAGAGAGGAAGGGTCTAAGAAGGGTGTAATCATGGAAGAGTTTTCCATTCTACCCAAGGGTTCCCTGGCTTGCTTTCTCCTCCAGGAGCATGGGCTTCCCAGCACAGCTGGTCTTAGGAAGAATCACAGCCACTGCTGGATTCTGGTGGAGGAAGCATGCTATCTGAGACAATAGGTGAAGGCAGTGAGGGGGGCTATGGATCCTGAAACTGTCCCAATATGAAAAGACTCTTGCCAAGAAGGCAGAGCAGAAATAATAGACACACTAAGAGTACTGAATGTAGAAGGTACACAGAGATACATGTATGTACACACATCCTAATATACACTCCACCTTCATACAAGTACATAACCCATACCCATGAATACATACACACTCACACCATGCACGCACCATTGATGGCCATACACACATTCATGTACTATCTTCATATCTATGCACACTCCCCACATATACACACCCAGCTACACACCAACCTACACAGTGTGGACTGCTCCTTAACAAAATTCCTTTAAGGATGGAGACCTGAGCCAGAGGAAAGGATACAGGAGATGCCAAAGTGACAGTGGACCCATCCCCAGATTCCTAAAGGTATCGGCAATGAGAGGGCAGAGAAATTTTGATAGACAAGTAAACTTGTTCTTATTTTTTTTCATAAGACCCATATTTTAGAGTAAGAACTATGAATTATATGAGTCCCACAAAGACTCACCGGATAAGCAACCTCTCCTTCTAAAAGAGTCTCCTGAGTCAGGCTGTGCTTTCTGCTCAGGTTCTAGGGGGTGAAGAAGAAGTGGGAGAGAAGAAGAAGTAGAACCCTCTCCAGGGAGACCTAATAGCCAGGATGTCAGGGAGTGAAAACCATCTTCCTGTGAACCAGAGGTGCTGCTCCAGTCCTGTTATGTACCAGTCCTCTGACCACACAGAGAGAATGTGGGCTCTGAACCCTTGCTGGATTAAATTCACATCCACCCACTGGCAAGGGCACAGTTGGTACCTTTGATATTGGATACTCAAACTAGTCTCTTTACAAAGGGAGGCAGAGTCAATGTCATTGGTGGCTACACCCTCTGTGAGCCAGGTCTCCAGAAGAGATGCACCAGCTGCTACCGACACAAGTCCTCTGCAGTCCAGAAAGAACCAGCTATGTTGAGAACTTTACCTCTAGGCAACAGTGTTGCAGCCTTCCCACTAGTTGTCTCTGTAAGAAAACACACGGGAATGTGGATAAAGCAGTGGACTTGGATGTTGAGGGGCTGGACATGGTATCTGAAGTCACCCACTGCAGCTCCTGTCTAAAGCTCAGCTCTGCTGCTGGGCTTAAGCCCAGATATCCTACCTGGAGTCTGAGGGAGGCAGAAGGAAGCATCCAGGAAGTTCAGGGAGGAGTTGATGCCAGACTGAGCCAGGCACTCCACAGCAGCCTTGTCACACGTACACAGTAGACGCTCACAGGGATCCTCGGACTCTACATACAGGAAGGGTGGAGCAAGGTAGAAAGATCAAACTTGGAATCCCAGTAGGCAAGGGTGGCTCCTGATCTGGGCTGTCCAAACTTGCTCTCCTTGCAACTTTCTAGCGATGATGTGACCTCTTTGGTTTAGTAGACCCAACTACATGTCACATACATCCAACCCACCAATCTGATGTACAGGGTCCACCTGTATCCTCTATGGGGACTGGCCACACCTGTACAAACTTTCTACCTCCATCTACCATCCACTCATGTCAGTAGTCCCCAGACTAGGCTTCCCAGTTCTGTCATCCACTGTCGTGAAGAGTCTAGAATAGGGCAAGGGCTAGAGCAAGATGAGAGGGGTATCTCAGTGGTAGAGAGTGCTTGTCTAGTACATGAAAGGCCCTGGGTTCCATCCAGGAAAAAAAAAAGAAAAAGAAAAAGAAAAAGAAAAAGAAAAAGAGAAAGAGAAAGAAAAAGAAAAAGAAAAAGAAAAGGAAGAAAAAGAAAAAGAAAAAAACACTTCAATTGAAGTCTGTCTATTGATTCAGAACCTCTTCCTGACTTTCCAGAGTTACCTAGGGAGTGTCATGTGGTTATCGCTGGCCACAGCATCCATTTCTCCTTGGATGTCATCTTTTCCCACACTTCTTGCTAGTCTGTCTCCTCTATTCCATATTCCATACTGGGCACCTCAGGCCTGTCCATGTTCTGCTTGCTCATTGTACCCACACAGCCATTTAGAGTAAGAATCGCTTACTACTTCAAATCTTTCCTCAAGGAAGATGTTAATGCCCTTCCTGTTTAAACAGAGTACCACATAGCCCACACTGCACCATCTCCCTGACCTACCTAACTCCTGTCACTATCTAACACATTTGCAGTGTCTGGCTGCCAGGCTTTGAATGTTAAATGACACCCAGAAACTCATCTGTATTATTGCTTGGTCCCCAGCTGATTACATGGTTTTGGGAGAGTGTGTTTGGTATATTTAGAATGTGTAGCCTTACTAGAGGAAGTGGATCACTAGTTGGAAGGTCACTGAAGGTCAGTTATGGACCACCATCCTCCAGGTGTGGTATGGATGTTTCCATCCTAAAATTAGATCAACTATGATAATCCACACAAGACCTTTACAGGATTAGACCTATCAAATTAGCCCCAGAGAGAGGAGGGAGGGTTCATGAACTGTGGGCTTATAAGGTGGTACCGGAGAGCACTCAGGAAATTCTCTAGGAGGCCAGAGGTTTCAAGAGACCCTGTCTCTGTCTGCCGTGATACAGAACCAGGTTAAGGTTGCTGGGTGAAAGGCAGATCTTCAGTGGAAGCCTGGGAACTTGCCCATGACCCTGGAGATGCCGACTCAACTCACTGGCTCACCAACTAGACTTGGGTGGAATTATTCTTGGGTCTGTTGTTAGTACCCCGCCAGGGGTATACAGATGTTTATTCATCTCCCCATTTAAAAATCCATACAATAAGATAACAGCCTGGCCCTGCTTCTAGCCTGAAGGATCTGCTTTCAGACTGATGCTACATCACCAACTGCTTTGTTCTCCTGATACCATAGCATCTAAGTCTGCTACTATGCCTTCTTCATCACCGTGGACTATGTACTCTGACCCCAAAGCCATCTTAAAGCTTTCTAAGTTGCTCCTGTCAGACACTCTCTCAAAGACATGACAAAGGTAACTAACGCACGGACCATGCAGAGAGAAATCCAGGAGGTCAGGACCACGCCCACCCCGCATGTCCTTTTCTATTTCCACTGGCTTCTCTGCCCCCTCCTTCCTCAGTGCCTCCCTCTATCTATTGTTAGTGCCCAGCCTCCACCAGGCTGAGCACCTGGTCTTGGGAGTCACTGGGGCCTTGGTTCAAAATCTGGCTCTACAGGTGAGCACCTCTGTGACTTTAGCCAGGTTGTTTCATCTCTCAGAACTTTCCTTCTCTTGTCTGAAAACTCACAAAAGTGATTTTCATTTAACACATTGCTGGGAGGGAATATCAGAGTTGTTGTGCATGAAGACCAGGCTCTACAGTGGGCACACAGGAGACTGGCTAAATCTAACACTTTGACCTGCAAGACTCTCTTACTACTCCATGCCTTTGCCTATGACTTCATCCAGGACTGCCTAGACATGTGAAATAATATTCCTAGAGTCACATGGTAAGTCACAGGAACATATGATTTGCACCTGCTTCATAGAAACAGCAGCCACCACCAGCCTGACCCCTCATCTCTATGTCTACCTCCACTCACGACAATGCACCGCCCACTGCTTCAATCATTTCTCAAGCTGGCTTAATGTAATTTACATAACATGTCTTTGAAGGCGACTTTTCTCCTTTCTGTTCTGTAGTTACATTAAGGAAGTAATGTTGCATGGTGAATAAATAGCAAACAATTTGCCACTTACTACAGTTACCACAAGTATAAATAAATTATAACTCAGATGGTATTCCAATCAACTGTTTCAGTCATAAAAAACAAAAGCATTCATTGCACATTAGCTATGTGTGAACCACAAATGCATCAATCAATTATGTTTCAGCAATGGCACCGATGATGGTGGTGTCAGAGCAGATGGATCCCACGTGGACCACATTGGTCATTTCGTGCCCCTGCTCTGGGAGGCCTGAAAATGCTCACCACATGTGATCTGTTTGTTGGTGCAATCCACATCTGCACTGAGCTTGGCAGGGTCTTGGAGACAGTCCATCTCAACAGCTTCCTCATAGCACCTGCGATGCTGGAAGCAGCAGCTGAGACAGGTGGGGCAGGATCAAGAGAGACCGTGGTTAGGATCCAGACAGGCAGGCACGCTGAGATCATGCTGATGTCTGGATGGTATCTGGCACTGACCTGTTTCAATGCTCAGTCAGTGTGCACATGCACACACCATGCACACGTGCCACCTGCTGTCCTACATGCTTCAGATGGAAGTGTGCATCACCTTTGCCCAATGTGCAGTTGGATGTGGTGAGCCACATGGCCCTAGATCTCAGCTGGAGGACATAGTGTAAAAATGGTCCAGGGAAGAAGAAGATGGGCTGGTATACCAGGCCGTGTCTGAACACTTGCTTTGGATGCTACTTTTGCTATTGTCACCACATTCTGCATTCACCCGAGTCAGTATAAATAACAGAAGTTGCCCCTCTCCATCTGCCTCTGTCACTCTTCTTGGCCTCACACGGGAGCTGACGTCTCTAAAAAAAATCCACCTTTGCTAGAGATTTCAGGGGTACCTCTATGACTTGCTTAAAATAACCAGTGGTGACAAAGCCAAGGCTATTTTGTAGGGTAATTTCACATCCCTAAACAAAGAAACCAACACTGAAAGTCAGCTATCTATCAATCATTCATGCACTGGAGAGGCAGGAAGGTTACAAGTTCAAGACATGTCTGGGCTATATAGGAAACTCTGCCTCAAGAAGGCAGAGAAGGATAGGGATGAAAAGAGGTATATATAAGATGAAAAGAAAAAGAAAAGAGAGCCATGAGGATGAGAAAGAAGGGGTGGATTAGCCTTTAATCAGGGTCAAGGTGAGAGAGACCCCAGCAACTATGCAGAAAACAGAAAGTGGCAGTAGTCACTGAGCCAGAGAACATTTCAGTTTGCTATATGTGGATTCCTGTGTGAGATGCACAAGTCCTCTTGCAGCACAGGTGGTTTCCATATTGCAAAATTGTCTCTCTCCTACCATGTCCATGCATGAGAGATCTATGAGAGAATTTGAGATGCTACTCAATGATAAGCAAGTGATGAACAGGGAAGGAGCTTATGCTCTGTGGGTCTGTTAGGAATCTATCAGTGAGAAAGAGTAGCGTCTGTAAACAGCAGCTTGGATTATGTGTGATGGTGATATTAAAAGAAACATTAAAGGTAACATTTTAATGCAAATATGCAGTTCTTTTCTGCATGTGCAAACAGGACCTTCAGGACCCAGGGACCCAAGGGACTATTATGAGTTTACACAGTGAGATGGGACAGAGTATCTAGTATACATCAGTCCTGAGGAAAGTATAAACATGTACTACAGTTAATGCTTGACATAGCTTGCAGGGTGTTGTTGAGGATCAAACACAGAATAAAATCCGAGCTAGAGAAAAGCATGAACTAAGGAAGTCTGCGGTCTTTGGTTGCAAATAGGGGAGCCCTCAGACTTCAGGAGAATGTGGGAGGTTCTAAGGCATTGAGAAGACAAAACTGTCTGAATACCAGGGAAGGGAGACAGCCATTCTCTTACAGACTGACTTACAGACTGACTTACAGACTCCAGGCTAGGAGCTACTGCCTCTCTTAGTATGGGCAGAGTTATGGGTGGCTACCTTTCTCTGAGGTCCTGGGACACAGGAAGAGGAAAAATGAGACCTCATTTGTACTAGCAGCCTTGATGTTCAAGTTTGTGGTACAAGGAGGTGATGACTGGGGTTCTGCAGCTGGACAAGCTCCAGCAAACACCAGGCATTTGCCTTGGGCACAACGTTACTTATCTATTTTTAAAAAACTAACCTTACATGAGTCTCATGGTAATAGCTGACACCTTTGAGTATTCTAGCAACTGCTCCAAGCATTTACAAGTAATGTTCTTCTAGTGACCCTGCTGTGCATGGCAAGTCTGGAGACCAGGGCCCAAGCAGGGGAGGATGGATATGTTGCCAAGGAAGCTACAATGGGAACAGGATGTGGAATTGGGATGGCAAAGATGCTGCTGCTTATCACTGTCTGTTTCTCAGAGGGAATGAGGAAGATGCTCATCACTGCTTTTGTTACAGCAGCTAACATTTGCTGAGCTCTAGCTATGTTCTTCCTTCTCTGAGCACTGGATAAATACAGCACTTCTCAACCTCCCCTGAGTGCTGCTCAGCAGGTGTGACCACAACTGTGAATATTTATATATGCAGACTCTTGAGAAGCACAGCTCTATAGCCTGGCCAAGGCCACCCAGCAAGGTGGCACTGCTATAAGTAAGGTTCAGGGAAGCAGTCAGTGGCGAACACTGCAACAAAGAAAACATGCGGAAGGATGGTGACCTTCAGTACATTTTGTTCTCATCCTGCCTATGGAGGATTTCTTAGATTTAAGAAAACATCTATTTCAATAAACAGCAGCAGGGAATCAAGGTGTGTAAGTTCAAGACAGAAACAACCTGTCTTCCAGGGTGTTTGGAAACACCCACCCTATTGACCAAAATGGACAAAGTAACTGAAATTAGATTCCACCTTGGGAACATAAGACCTTTGATCATTCTTTCTGGGTAGGAGGCAGTGATGAATGACTCCTTTATTTATTTGACTTCTTGGTTTATTGGGTGTTCAAAGCATTAAAGGAAGCCGGAATGAGGACTTAACAGAAAATTATGTTCTTAGAATTGGACCTGACTTCACATGCCCTGCAGAACCAGTCCTTTAGCATCCCAGTGTCAACTACCTTGACCCTGGTCCCTAAATTGGAAAACTAGCCCTTTGTTCCAAATGCAACTTGTATCTTCTCCTGTAGGTTTGAAAGGAAAGTAGAGATGGTTCATTGTTTAACTGCAAAGCTATTATGCTATGTCAAGCAAGAACATATCCTTTTCAATGCATTCATTTTTAAGCTATGAAAAAGAATTAAAAGTTGGTCACTTCCTCAGTCAGTGGGGTCACTAGGACCGGAGTAAAAAGAAAGAGCATAGTGTGCTCCCTCCTTAGAGGACAACGAGTGGACTCCAGAGACAGACCGTGTGCTTGCACTTGCCTATGGAGTAGATACAAGCAAAAGCTCCACGATGTGAAGAACAGAGAACCAAGGCAACTGGAAAAGGACACCTTTCAAGAAATGCCAGGGCAAGTATGAGCTGTCCATCATGGGGCTCCATAGAGTTTCTGTCCCATCTTCTCTGAGCCCACACAGATGAAAAAAAAAAAAGTGCATGCCCTATGGCATTTCATCTGGGTCACAGGATTATGCCAGAGAGATAGGACATTAATTATGAAATAGACTTCAGATCCAGATTCAATTTTCTAGTTCTGATGCTGTTACCATGGTTACAGTCACTCTTACTAATATACTAGCCCTGGTCTTTCCCTGCTATGGCTGCTGCTATTACTACTACTACTTCAGTCTTATTATTGTTGGTATTTGCCATGTACTCTGGTCGAGTCAGCTTGACAGGCCAAGAGGCTTGGAAGCTACTCACGAGGCAAAGAGTTTCACGGAAACTCACCTCCTGGAGTCTGGCGTCCTCTCTAACCCATACATTAATTTTCCATTCCCATGTTAGTCTGGTGTATGGATCCACATGCTCTCTTTTAGTATTATCCTATTATAAGTGCCTTTTAAGATTGAATTCTGACATAGCCAAGCCTTTGCCAGTGTTCCAATGTCCTAGAAAGTCCTTAAGCTGACCATGGGCTTGGAATTTAGGAAAAATGTTGCCTATTGAGTGACATTCAGAATTGCCTCTGATATTACACTATCACTTTGAATAAAAGCTAGGTCACTGCCCTACACAGGAATTTACCATCATCTACGAAGAAGGAAGTTTGAGACCTAAGGAGAAAGTAGAGTAGATACTTAGAACTATAGATAGCTGAGTTACACCCATACACACGTATTTACAATGGCCTAAGGGAAAGGCAGACTATACAATAGACTAAAATAGGAACTATGGCAAGGGCATGAAGCCCTTGACCCTGGCTTCTAAGATTAAGTGAATCTTAGGTGGAGCCTTTGTTGATCCCAGTTGTTAACAATGAATTCTATCCCAGGTGGTTCCTGTTAGACCTTCTGTGTTTGCATTCCTCTGTTTTATGTAAGAATCCAGTAACCTCTTTGTACCTTGCGGGTATGTCACTCAACTTCCTTATTGTCTTCTGTATAAAAAGTTTGATGCTCGATTTGACAAATTACATTCAGATTCTATACAACCTCTCCTGTGTGCATCTGTCTGTCATTCCATCCGACGCTTTGCCCAGCTGCCCCAGAGACCCGTTCCACACAGGCAAAGGGGCCCAGAGGGTCTGCAGCAGACAACTATAGCTACCTCACT
The DNA here is from genome assembly GCF_000001635.26 of Mus musculus. NCBI lineage: Eukaryota > Metazoa > Chordata > Mammalia > Rodentia > Muridae > Mus > Mus musculus. Next base: position 65,896,734 of record NC_000081.6, read on the forward strand.
ACAGTCATTGCTACTACCATCCCTACTGTGACTGCTTCTACAAGCCCAGTCTTGTTTCCATGGTTACTGATACTCTTCACCACCTCATAACTAGGCACAGTCACAGTGCCTCGTTCAGTTAGTATTTAATCATGTAAACCAAAATAGTGACTCCGAAGTAAGCATTACAATTACCTTCACTTTTAAAGGTAAAGAAAATAGAATATAAACAAGTTAAGTGACTGGGTAAGGAGCAGAGAAGGAGAATTGCTGAGTCATGGGTAACAGGGCTTGAATTTGAACACATAGCAACAGATTTCTCAAGTCAGTCAATAGCTCAGTTGGCCCTCCTACTTCCATACTTGTTGACCACACCCCTGTTAAAACTTGCTTAATGTTTTTAGGTTTCAGTTGTCATTGCCCATCTTGCTACTTTGTTCAAGGGTGCAGCTTCCTTGTCCATAGGGATGGAGCATGTCTTTAGTGGCTGTGCATATTTTTTGCATTCTATACTAAGGCAGGAGTAGTGTTTTGATTATCTTTAGCACAGCACACCTGGGTTGTTGTTGTTTATGTTTATTGAAGGTTGGATAGCAACCGCCATAGCTGCTTTTTCTCTAGTTGGCAGAAATGCACTGGATAAGGCTTCCAGGTTCCCCTCAATGTATCTTGTATTGATAGAACTGTTATAATAAGGATCTTATGCTATTAATATAGGGAACCCCATTTTAGAACAACCCTGCAGTATAGTGTTTCCATGACAGAGGCTCTTGTGTACCCACCTACAACAACATCGTTAGTTATACTGCAGTGTGAAGAGATGAGTACCAGTTGCCCTTTAGTAGGTAACAGAATTAGATCTCTCCTGAGTCTCTCCTCTGGGTCTCTGTCTATATTTGTTCCATCCAAGGTGTCATCTGGCTGCAATGAGCTCACCTGTGGTTCATACTTACATATCAGACTCGTCCACAGGCATCCCTTCCATCTCAAACCTACAGGCACAACCATAGTCTTCAAAGTCCCGGGGGCAGAGGCCAGTTACACACCTCATACTGTTTACAAACTGGAGGAGCAGCGGGAAGTTGGTGAAGACAGCCTGCAGCCAGGTGAAGTGGGAACCTAGGCAGTCTGTGGGTGGGGAGAGCAGGTATGGTGGGCACAGGGAACCCAAGTGCATGAGGAGTTTCTTCCTTGGACTTCCTGCAACCCTGGCTGATGTGACATCATGAGTGTAGTTATTATATGCGGTGTAGTCAGTCAAATGCAGCTATGTAGCTCCAGCCATGGTATACCCACTTGATATCTTCCTTACTAACGAAACTGAAAAGTTCTCAGGAAGGTAAGCCAATTTGCAAAATTTCACTATTATTCTTAGCTGGTGGCTATACCAGTGTACCTCCATGACAGTGACTAGGATCTCACTGAGCACATCACCCATATCTGGCCAGAAAAAGACTTAGGAGGGAGTTTGTCAAAGACTTCTGGAAAATATTTGCTTCCTAATACAGAAGTAGAAACATGTAAGAAGGTACCATTGGGACTGGGGAGATGTCCCAGCTTCTAAACTGCTTGCATTCTCAGAATCCATACAATGTCAAGTGGGTATGGCCAATCCCTGTAATTCCAGCTGCAGAGAGCAGAGCCAGTAGATCCCTAGAGCAAGCTGACTAGCCAGACTGTGCCTATTGGTGAGCTCTGGATTTAACAGAGTTACCCTGAGTCAAAGAACAAGATAGGGAGCACTTGAGGAAGAACATTAATATTTAAGACATCAAAATTGGGCCTCTGTAGACATATGCACACATATGCTGTAAACTCTCATATGCACTCCACCACTTGCCAATATGCACACGTATGTGCATACCACATGCAATATATATATATATATATATATATATTATATATATATAATGCAATATATATATATATGCATATATATATATATATATATATATATCCATCTTGCTACACTCAGACTGTTGTGTGAGCCGAAGGACACCACAAGGACACAGCCTACATAATCGATTAACCAGGGCTCAGACGGGGTCATAGAGACTGAAGCAACAGTTGTGGAGTCTGCATGGTTCTGACCTCGGTTCTCTGTACATATGTTATGGTTGTGTAGCTTGTGTTCTTGTGGGACTCCTAACAGTGGGAGTGGGGTCTACCTCCAACTCTTCCTTGCTTTTGGGACCCCTTTCCTCTTACTGGGTACCTAGTCCAGCCTTAGTATGAGGGGAGGTGCCTAGTCTTACTGTAATCTGATATGTCATGATTGGTTGATATCCATGGGAAGCCTGTACTTTTTGGAAGGGAAACTAAAAAAGAGTGAATTTAGATGAGAGGTGATGTGGGGGCAGGAACTTGGAGGTGAAGGAGGGAAAACTATGATTTGTACGTAATATATGAAAGAAGAATAAATTAAAAAGAAAAAAGAAATGCTGTTATGATCTATGGAATGATTAGTGTGCTGAGTGAATCTCTAGTGGCTTAGTGATGAAACTATACAATTATAAGCTAGTGTAGAAAGCAGATAGGGAGGGCATGCAAACACACAGTATTTGAGCACCTAGTCTGTACTAGTGATTTCCAATAGTTCCACAATAGTTCACACATGTGGTATATTACAAAGCTTTTGCCTTCAGTGTGATAAACTTCACAGAAATCCTGCCAGGTAGGACAGTGTTCTGTCGCTTTCACATCAGAGGTAATGTTGCCAATGGTCAGAAACTTGCTCAAGGCACTAGCTGACACTCTCCCTTCAAGTACACAGTGCAGAAACTATCGAGAAAAACACTGCTCATTTCAACTCTAAACCTCAAGCCTCATATTCCCATCCTCTGCTTTTCTGGTGAGACGGCCATTCTATGCTGAAGGAGGTGACCCCACACTGCCACTCAGAGTACACAAGATGACAGAAGAAACTGATGGGATAGAGGTGTGGCCTGTGAGCAGCAGCCCCACTAGCCTGTTCGGTTTCTTTCTACCTTATTCAGGCTCCTCTTCCCTTCTCATGCTTTGTTTCCATGATGTCTACCACTAAGTGAAAAATGACTCAGTGCTGTTGGAAAACCTTTCTAACGTTTGTGTGCGTACACGGATGTGCATTTTCATTCAGAGACCCCCCCATGGCATCCACAATGAGTGGCTCCATTCCCAGTCTCTTCTAACCAAACAGCAGGCTCCAATGGCCCTGACTGGGCCAATTGCAGTATAGCATTATTTGAAAGGCATTGTCCATTTCTGATGGTTAGCGACCCTCATGGTATACCAATAGTTGTATAATTGAAATGAGACACACATGGAGTGTGTGACAATCTTTGGAATCTTTAAGATTCACATGTACTTGCTAGTTGGAAGAGGAATCCAAAGCATATTAATATAGAGGATTAAGGTGTAGGCATGAAGAATGTCCTCCTTGGGTGGGTGGGAGGGAGAGCATCCTCATAGAAGCAGGGGGAAGGGAGAAGGGAGAGGGGGGTTTGGAGGGGAAACCAGGAAAGGGGATAATATTTGAAATGTAAATACATAAAATATCCAAAAAAAGAAAAAAAGAAAAAAGAAAAAAATGTCTCCCTTCTTGCTTTGCGGTCTTGAGGAATCCACATAATTCCCATGGGCTCAGCATCCACACTTGTGCAGCAGGGATACCTTTCTCTTTCCAGGACAAGGAACCAAGGAAAATGAAGGCACATGACTCTCTGGTGTGCCTTCCATAACATCACTGGCCTCTTAGATGCTTGCTACATGTTGGCAGTTGGCTGAGGAGGCCAAGGAGATGAAAGACAGAGGGCAAGACCCCAGTGATTTCCTCTCGCTTCCAATACCTATTCAGTCCTGACCCTCAATGGAGTAAAGCAATTTCAGATTTCACTTACCAAAAATTTCAGCCACACTTTCCACGTTTTTAAACACTCCATTGAAGAAAGTGATATCTAAGTAGAAGGAAGAAAAACCTGAGTCTTGGTTTGGCCTCTATTTCTCTTTCTACTCTAGAGATGTTAAACCTTTTCTCTTTTCCTAAGAACAAATTTAACCTTAAGCTAACTTTTTTGTAGCATGGGTTAGCATGGAAACCAATACAGATGTGAGTGGAGCAATATTCCTAGGCAACCTTGCTCACTGATTATAAAGAAAACCCATGACTTCTCGGTGGTATGGAATGTTTCAACTGAGAGGTGCTGCAGAGGATAAATGCATGGAGCCAAGGCATGGTGCCTATGGACATAATATTTAGGATATCCAGCAGGGAAGTGTACAGTTATGAGAGTGACAGGATCCCAATGTTTTCTTCACTACAGAACAAGCACTGCACCAGGATTCTGCAATATCTCACCCATCTCCTTCTTATCAGGAAGCCTGGAGTGCATTTATATTTTTTTTCTTTTTTTTTTTTTGAGATTATAATATAATTACCAAATTTTTCTCTTCCCTCTCCTTCCTCCAAATAGTCACATATGCTCTTCCTTGTTCTCTTTCAACTTCAAAGCCACCATTTTCCCTATTTGTTACATACAAACACTGCATTTTAAAGCTAAGATTCAAACCCCACAGTAACCCTCAACATCACTCCATTTACTGTCTTTCCTGGCTTAGTATTTCCAGTGAAATCGGGCTCAGTTGAGAGTGCTAAAGCATGAGACACCAGGTTTTGAGAACCATCTAAGTGACTACTTGCAGATGCTAAAGCAATTAGGATCCCAGAGTATATTTAAGAAGGGTCATTGTCTCTGCCAGTATCCTAGACAACTTTTCACTTAGCTTCTGGGCAAAGGTCAAAAGATTCTTACTTATATTTTTTGACAGTCCTGGAGGCAATTCCTGGGGATTTGGTGTGTCCAGAGCATGGGCCCCTGTAAGTAAGTCAGACAAAGAGAAAGCAAAGTTAGCACAAACATTGTACTGGGGTGAGGCGGAGAGGTGACAAATAAGACAATGAAGATACCTCCTGCCCCCAATTCAATCCCACATGGATTTTTATAATACATATGCTGTGTTTAGTCTAGGTGGATCTCAGGAAATAAAGAGGTGATGTGAAGATCCCTGGTGTTTCCTAGTGGTTGACCTTAATGGTTGCATTCTAACCTGAGGGAGAGACATGGTAACTGATGAGTTTGTATACTTTTAACTGTGGAGCCCTATCTTTAGCCCCTGTCACATCATCGTTGTCTTTCTTCATCAAGTTGACAAACTCAGGCCTGAGACTTTGTCACTGTTTGGAAACCTTGTTCATCTGAAAGCCGCAAGAATCAGCCCTCAAAGAAGCATGAGAAATTCAGTCTGTTCATGAAGATGCCCTGGTTGGACTGCTGCTTGGTTCTGGCTTGGGCTCAGTTTGGCTCACATAAGATGTTTGGGCAGGAACCCAATGGGTGATATAGTTGTACCTAGCTAGTAGTATTCTCTCTCTCTCTCTCTCTCTCTCTCTCTCTCTCTCTCTCTCTCTCTCTCTCTCTCTCTCTCTCCCTCCCCCCTCTCTGTGTGTGTGTGTGTTTGTGTGTTTAAAAGTACTACTGAGAGAGAGAAAGGGGAGAGAATGGGCCAGGGGAAGAGAAAGGGAGAGGAAGAAGGAAGAGGGAGAAAGGTTTGTCATTATCTCTTTCTGCCCCCTCCCATTATATCTCTGCTGGGATCAATCTCAGGGCCACACATAGCTAGGTCTTGCCCCTCCCACTCCTTTATTACTAGGTTGCCTAGAATGCATTGTCTTTACAATGTTTTTGGTTCAACCTTCTGCATACCTGCGATTGCAGGTGTAAGCCAACATGTCTAGCTGGCCTTCTCCTGATACTCTCTTGACTAAGATTTGAGAGCTGCTGCTCTCAATGTCTTCTTACATAAAGACTTAAAGCTGAGCTGAGAGGACAAGTAGTAATTGCTTGAGTCAGTTGTTGCCTGTGGCTTCTGTACACATTTTAGCCCCTCTGTTCTGCCTGTTTTTCACTTTTTTAAAAAATATTTTTATTAGGTATTTTCTTCATTTACATTTCTAATGCTATCCCAAAAGTCCCCCATACCCTCCCCCCCACTCCCCTACCCACCCACTCCCACCTTTTGGCCCTGGCATTCCCCTGTACTGGGGCATATAAAGTTTGCAAGTCCAATGGGCCTCTCTTTCCAGTGATGGCCGACTAGGCCATCTTTTGATACATATGCAGCTAGAGTCAAGAGCTCCAGGGTACTGGTTAGTTCATAATGTTGTTCCACCTATAGGGTTGCAGATCCCTTTAGCTCCTTGGGTACTTTCTCTAGCTCCTCCATTGGGGGCCCTGTGATCCATCCAATAGCTGACTGTGATCATCCACTTCTGTGTTTGCTAGGCCCTGGCATAGTCTCAAAAGAGACAGCTATATCTGGGTCTTTTCAGCAAAATCTTGCTAGTGTATGCAATAGTGTCAGCGTTTGGAAGCTGATTATGGGATGGATCCCCGGATATGGCAGTCTCTAGATGGTCCATCCTTTCGTTACAGCTCCAAACTTTGTCTCTGTAATTCCTTCCATGGATGATTGTTTCCAATTCTAAGAAGGGGCAAAGTGTCCACACTTTGGTCTTCGTTCTTCTTGAGTTTCATGTGTTTAGCAAACTGTATCTTATGTCTTGGGTTTTTCACTTTTAAGGATAGAACAGGAGCTAAAAACTTTCCATGAACCTTCACAGATCAAAGGTCAGTGCCCTCAATTTTCTACCTGTTCCTTTGATGACAAGAGAAAGGCAGGGAGCAAACCTGGCTTGCTGCTATCAGGTAATCATCACTCAGTTGGTAGGGGCTCTCTGAAGATGACCTGGGACAGCAGAGAGTTTTTCAGATAAGAAAGAGACAAAAGTGAATAAGTTCAGCTATAAAACTCCATGCTGCATTAGAGGGAGCACAGCAGGATGGTCCAGTAGAACTCTGCTCCTCTGGGCTACTATACTCCAACTGCAGAGCCTTCTCCATTCTTCTGAAATGCGCTGAATCTTTACACCATGTGTGGTCGCTGTTGAAAAGCCTTGACCTTGACTCAGTTTGGCCTAGCCTGCTCATCACATGAGGCACAATCAAAGGGCACTGAAGACGTTCCTCACTCTCCCCTGGTTTCTGAATTCTTTGTGTATTTTTGTTCTCACCTCCCAGCCATTACCTCTAGCTGCCAAAGTCTTTCCATGTTGATTCTCTATGCTGCTGTGAATCTCTTGAGGACAGGAGCCTTCTTATAGCTGCTGTCCTGTGCCCTAGTGTTCACTGGACACAGTAAGAGACAACTCATGTTTTCATGTGGATGAAGGGAGACTGTGGAAGATGACTCGGAGGGACATGAGATAGGAGGCCCAGAACCCAGTCTGTCTGATGTGGCTGTACTTGTCCTGAATGATGGGTGAAGATGAAGATCCTTGCTACTGCCCAAGGCTTCAAATACATCTCCCTAGGGATAGCCAGAGAAGGAACTGAGAGGTAGGAGTTTGAGGTTGATTACCAGTAAAGGAACAATAGGAACTGTGGAGATGTAGGGGGGCGGGGCATCTGTGTCACAGTGAGAGCCCAGCTGTGACTCTGCCTTAGGCTCTAAGGAATGAGACCCACTACTTGAATCTTTCAAGTTTTGCTGCTAACCTGAATTCTTTGCATAAGAAAACATTGCAGTTTTAGGCTACCAGTCAAAATTTAAAATAGCGTGTTTTGTAACCCAGAAAACACACTTATAAAATGTCATCAGTTTAGGGAGTGAAAGAAAGATACCTTGCCTTGAATAAATGCAGGGCAGGTCACAGAGGCTGTGAATGGACTGTAAGTCAGAGAGATCCAGTGGAGCACATAACCTCTAGGCTATATGAGTGGCTTTCAGGGAGAATGGATTCCTTCCTGTCTGAGATTGATGGGCTTTGGGGGTGAGCCCTGCAAAACCTTCCTCCTGTGGGGCCAGAGAGATGCTCTGGGCTTGCTTTCCATTTAAGTCCTTGTCCCTAGACCCTGAGCAAATTCTTCAGCACAATAGCATCTGGCACAATTGCCAAACCTACTGCTTACTACTGCAAAGGCTGCTTAATGCTGACAGCCTTTGGTGATGTCTTTTCTGTGTTATCTGTGCAAACAAGCAGTATTGCCTTCCTCCACGGGGAGCAGGAAATCGCTCATTGCCCAGACAGGTTGTACGGTATATGAATCTCTTCCAACATACCCACATTGTATACACAGTGAGGATCTTGGCATCCATGCCATTGCACTAGGGACTTAAAAAGCCGTCCTGGATTCTAAATTATCTGTTCTAAAAACTGATTTAGATCATAAAGGAAGTGCAGCCAGAGGTGGGGCAGATGTGCAGGGAGGGAGGGATGACAATGGTAGAAGATACAAGGTAGAAGCAGGAGCATCACTGTCAAACGCATTGATAGTGCTGGAGTTATGCCTGGATGTAGTCTATACCACTTTGTAAACAATACATATGAAATTCAGCAATGAAGCAATACTGTCTGACTCGGCACACAAAGCTTTTCTCCATCTGGCCCGTGGCCCATCATGCCCTACAGTGCCAAGGCATTGAAGGTCATGTGCTATGTACCTTAGCTTGTGCCGTGTCTGGATTTGGGCCCCTTCTTGGAACCTGCTTCCTTTGTCTGATTTTCTGGTTCAACTTGAAGTATACAGAATTTCAAAGTCTTACTTGACTCCTAACCTGGACTGGGTTACAGTTTACACAGACAACCTTCCTTCATTGTGTACCCACTCCATGTTGAAATAATCTACTTAGGCAACTATTTCTACATCATACTAGGGACCTACTGAAAGTAAGTACTATCATATGTCATATGCATACATAGAAATTTTACTGACAATATGAATTCTTTGTATAAAAAATTCTAATTTTAGATTACTGGTTTAAATTTAATATTATACATCTTGTAATCTCAAGAAAACTAGCTTGTGAAGTATCATTAGTATAGGGAGTGAGTATATATTGATATATATATATATATATATATCTTTTAAAAAGTTTTCTACTCCCCATATATATTTGGATATGTGTTTACGGATATATGATAGACATTATGCATATGAGAAAGAGAACATGCAGACCCCAATATATTTGTTGGTGAACAAAGGAATGAATATATAACAATAGAACTACATGCTGAATGGTCAATGAACGGTTGGTTACCTACTAGAATTATACAATCTTCATGTAAAGAAATATTTTTTGTTTTATTTATTTATTATTTATATGAGTACACTGTAGCTGTCTTCAGACACACCAGAAGAGGGCATCAGATTCCATTACAGATGGCTGTGAGCCACCATGTTGTTGCTGGGAATTGAACTTAGGACCTCTGAAAGAGTAGTCACTACTCTTAACCACTGAGCCATCTCTCCAGCCCCCAAGAAATATTTTTTGTCTGTTTTTAAAGACAGGGTTTCTCTGTGTAGCCCTGGATGTTCTGAAACTCCCTCTGTAGATCAGGCTGGCCTTGAACTCAGAGGGTCTGTCTTCCTTTGCCTCCTGAGTGCTAGGATTAAAGGTATGTACCACCACTTCCCAGCTAGTGGTTTTTGGCAAGGGGCAAGAACTTCAGAAAGTAGAGAACTTTAAAAAATTTTTACCTTATGTATTAATGTGTATAAGTATGTGTTAATATTTGCTTTTATCTATACCACACATTTGTAGAGCCCAGAAAGGTCAGAGAGAACACAGAATTCTCTGGAACTGGAGTTACATACGGTTTTCAGCCATCATGTCAGTATTGGGAACTGAACCCAGGTCTTCTGCAAGAACAATCAGTGCTCTTAACCAGTGAACCATCTCTCCAGCCCCTAAATCTATGCCTGAAATTGGATTTTCTCAAATTACTTCTTCTACAGTAATGGAAAACTAACATGACAACTAAGGCATTTTGAAATTTTACCTCAGTGACCTCAGGGGCAGATACAGATGTTATCTCTTGGAGAATGGAAGCTCAGCTTATTGAGGGCCCTATGGCATCTTCAGACAGGTGTCATTCTCTCCATACTTCATAGTCCCTATATCTCTCTCCAGCCCAAGAAACTGCCGACAGGTATACCAGCAGACCTGGTTTCTGGGGACTCAGGACTGCTCAGGTAGACTTCTCCTAGATGACCTTTCCAGACTGTCTTCAGACCAAGCTGCAGCCCCAGAATGCATGAACTGCCCCAATTCTCTCTTGCTGCAGAGCTGGACCTTCCTGCTTGCTGCTCTACTTCTTATGGGTATTTCTTCTCATGAGAGACTTTTGTGCCCGTAATAAGGCTTTAGTCTCTATCTCTCAGGAGATACAGGCTAACACATTTCTTCTAATCCTCTTGGCAGAGCCCCTGAAATGTCCCTTTGTACTCTAGGTTCTAGCAAGTTGATTGGTGAGGCAACCCCATCTCAGTGGTTGTCAGACTCAGCAAAACCTGGGAGTAGGCAAAGAACACATTCAAACCCACACACAAATTGGTGTGATGGCACCTAGAATGTCCATGATGGTCATGTTTTCAAAGCCAAGTGTTTGTGTTTGAGGGTAAAAAAATCTCCAGAGAACAACAAAAATATTTGTCAAATGATTCCTCACAATAGAGGATATCAATTTTCACTTCATTACTGAAATGTAGCAGTCAAGGAATAAAGGAGGTAAAAGAAAGCAAGAATAACAGAAGGAAATATTTATTGGTCACAATTTTATAGGAAAAAATATAAATGGTACACATGAAAAAAAAAAGGCAGCTTTGAGCAAAAGGAAATTTACTCTTTAGAAAGAAGAAAGCGTTAGCTACCAAGGAGAATAAGCTTTTAAGAGTATGAGGGGATTCAAATCCTGACAAGAATGTTTAATCTGGAAAATACACATAGATGGAGGTCAGAGAACAAGCTGTTGGCCAGTTCTGTTTCAGAGGGAAGGCTTATCTGCAGGTGGGCATCTGGAGTCCTCTCTCAAATGCTAGATTGCCATTGCCATTCTGAACTTACGTGCATCTGGGCCAGGTGTAAGCCTCATGTGTTTCATCTGCTTGCTTGGGTCTTGGCCAATATAAATGACATACATGCATAACACGTGGCGCCACTCACTGTCCCTGCTGCTGGAAGAGATGCCTGAAGAGCCTCTCAGAGGCAGTGATAAGGCTGAGAGTGTCTCTTAGCATGAGAGAACAAGGAACAAAGAACAAGGGGTCTGATCCATGAGTGATGGGAGCCACCTTGGAGGAAGGAATGCAGTGGGTTTATGTGTTTAAATGAACAAGGAGTTTGAGGGTCTTCTAACTGGCTGGTGTGTAAGGAATAGAAATGTTTGACTTAGTGGATCATATGCCCACAGAGACGAAAAGAATGTTGTTTCGTGTCAGAAAGGCCAATGTGCCCCAAGGAATTAGCAAATTGGAGGGGGCTATGTAGCTCACAAGCAGAGGGGAGAGGAACTGCACGGCTAGAAGGAGGGAGGAGCTTACCAATAAGACACTTGTTTTTTGACCCAACTCTTCTCCATTCTGAACCTTATCCAATACTTTTAAGTTTTGGACAGGGTTTCTATTTAAATTAATTTTTATACACAATATATTTTGATCGTATTATTTTCCATACCCCAGCTCTTCTCCACATCCTTGCCAACCCAACTTCACATTCTCATTTTCTCTCCCTCCCTCTGAATAAAAGAACAGAAAACAAAAAGCAAAGGGAAACATGGGGAAAAAAAACCCAGTAAGACCAAAATATGAAAACAAAGCACATACATGTACACAGTACACGTACACACTACACACACATACAACACATGCAAAACACACTACACACATCACACACATACTACATACATACAACAACACATGCAACACACACTACACACATACAATACACACACCACACAAACACATACACACATATAAGCAACAACAACAGTAGCAATAACAATGACAACAAAATCATGGAGCCTGCATTTCATTAGCTAGCTACTCCTGGGCATGGGACCTGTCTGAAGTGGTTAATATGCTTATTGCCACAACATTGGAAGAAATTGATTTTCCCAATAAAAATCAATTGCAAATAGTGTCTTGGTAAAGGTTGGGGCTGAGTGCCCACTTCCCCTCTATGCTGGGATTTTTCTGAGCAGGGTTTGAAATAATTAACATGAACTCTATAGCCTAATACTGATGTTTGGTTCCCTTCACTCACTGGGCAGAGGAATGAAGAGGATCTAATGAACAAGTCAGCTGGAGGACAAGAGAACATCACTGCATCCCTGTGAGGTTATCAAATGCTAACCTGGAAAGGCAGTACTTACCAACACAGGGGGCCATCAGCATACCGACCATGAGCAGCATAATCATTGTGGCAGTGCAGAGGACAAGGTGTAGGCATAGGCTAGAGCAGCTTCCTGGGAGAGCCAGCAAAACATGACAAGGATGCTTTTAAAAACCCCACATGAGAATCAGCAGAAGCTTCGCGTTCCCTAGGGTGACTCAGCTTATCCAGCTGTAAAACGGTAAGGTAGCCATGTTCTCCCCAAAGACATGGCAGTGTGTTGTGCTTTCCCTCATTTATTTCATAAGCATTTACAGCAGATCTAGCATGAGGGAGGTGGGTTTGAACCCTGTCAACACCACCGTAGATATGAATAAATCTGGTGACCACATGGTGGTGCTGCCTGCCAACAAATTGTGTGCTTCACCTCTACGCCCCCCCCCCCCCCTTCACACAGCATCTCAACCTTTCTTTTCTTTCTTGGTCTTTTAGCATCTGGGTTATTTGGTTGCTGTCCTAGTATATCACTGGATAATCCTCAGAGGCTGCTCCAGGGACAAAAGAACAAGGTGGGAACAAAAGTCCTGGAACCCTGCCACGCTTTATTATAGTTTCTTGTGTTCAGATCACCAAGTATTTGACTTCAATAGGCACCCTAATGCCCAACAACTGTATAGTTAATAGGATGCAGGAGATCAGAGGGATTTTAGGATAATTTTCTCCCTAGTTATAATCCCCTAAACAGTGGGAAATGGTTGGTTGATTTGTGCTTTAGATTGTGATTTCAGGACATCGTTTGAATGGCAATAGAGCATGTTCCAGGCTGCTGGATAGATTTGTAGATGTTGGGCATTGCACAATGGAGCTTGGCCAAGAGGGCATATAGAAACCCCCAAACAACTAGGCTAGACTCTCAAGTGTGCCCTCTGCAGAACACTTTTATAATGTGCTTCTCTAGAGGCAAAGGAGGTATTCCACAGTTTAGGGGTTGTCATGCTGCAGTCACCCTGCCCATAAACTCAGTTTACTCTGAGTGAGAAGACATGTGGACTGCAAGGTGGCTTCTCTACAAACCTGTCTCTAGAATGGCCTCTGGTGGCTACAAAATGGATGGGTATTATATGAAAGAAAGAGCAAGGAGTGAATGCTTGAAAAATCTGACTGGACTGAGCGCCCTCTAGTCACTGACTGCTATCTGATTTTCCTTCAGCACAATGCTCTACTGTATTCATTTCCTAAAACAGAAGAGCCCTTGCTGTCCAACAAGCTCCCCTGGCTCTTTGCAGAGCCAGCCTTGATTGCCTTCTGTTCAGGCTAAAGCCAGATTGAAATGAACGGATGATGAGACAAGTCTCCCAAAGGGCTGTGCTAAGGACCTCTATTAGTGTGCGGCAAAGGCATCTCAGTAGGAGGGGAATGAAGACCCTTTTGAAAATCAAAACTCATAAGACTTCAATGCAGTCACCATCTAGCACTTATAGCATCTTGTGGTCACTGTTTCTTAACTTGGAAGGGCCATGCATGGGCATCATCTTAGTCAAATTGCAAGTTTTTTAAGATGAAGCCTTCAAAGCTTGGAGGCTGGTGAATTATGGCACACAGGTCCCACTTGTGTCTGACTCCCTGTTACTGTGGTAGCACCTGCCTGGTAGCTCTTACAGGGCCCAAGTGAGTTAATCTCCACCCACAAACTGTGATAACTGAACTACAGAAGCTGCTCATGAAAAGGGGGATTGCAATTGCAGCAGCTGGCTACACTGTAGCCAAAGGCTCATCCTGTCCCCTTTTTGTGCTGAAGCCCTTGATAAAGTAGGGGTACCAGTTAGAGCTGCCATCTTTGACCCAGGTCTCAGGAGTGTACTCCCCCCACTGTCCTTGATCTCAGGCTACTTAGGCTGAGGGCTACTTGACTTCTACCTCCTAGAATTTATGGGAGCGCAAATAAGAAAAGTCACTGAAACATAAGGCATGGATCCACGACTAGTCTATTTTAAGAAATAACTTATCATAGAGAAGAGAGGAGAGTGGTGGGGAGGTTGCTTTGTACAGAGTTTCAGTTTGGGAAGGGGACATATTCACTTCTGAAAGTGACAGTGAAAATGATGATAGAAAAACAAAAATTTACTTCACACTACTGTCCATTGAAAATGGACAAGATGGTAAATTTACATGTATATATGTGTGTGTATGTATATATATATATGTGTATATATATATATATATATATAACATATATTGTATATGTTATAGATATCCTAATATACTATTTTAACTAGGTTATAAATTTATGGATCTTGTTCCTTGCATTAATTGGATCACGATTTGTGTCAGGTGGCCCACCAAACGTGCTCCATGCACTGTCCAGAAACAAAACCTTAAGACTTAAAAATAAAAAAAACAATATAAATATCAACATGCCAAATTGTATTTAAACGATGGACAGGCACAAGGGAAGCAATGTGAATGCCAATGTCTGTGCTTCAAACCATTAACCAATCCAATCTAAGCCTTTGCTCTGTGGATTCTACCCTCACCTGTCTGGTCAGCTGCATGATCCAAAACAATTAGCTTCCTGATTGTTGTTACAATTTAGTCAGGAGGCCTATATCTTGTACCCCAAGGCTGCCCTTTGTGGCCATCCCCCAGTAGAATCAAGGCCACCTTCTGACAACTTATCCTGTGGCTACTTGACTTATCCTGTGGCTATCTTGGAACCAGACCATGATAATTGGCCTGGATCCTCCAGGCTCAGTTGCTGGATGGATGGAGCTCATTTTTATGAGTAACAGTTTGAGACTCCTGGAGTTGATCCAGGAGAATCTTGCCATGAGTTACCAAGTAGGAACTCTATCCTCAAGTCCACTGATCCACTGCAGGCA
The DNA here is from genome assembly GCF_000001635.26 of Mus musculus. Taxonomy (NCBI): domain Eukaryota; kingdom Metazoa; phylum Chordata; class Mammalia; order Rodentia; family Muridae; genus Mus; species Mus musculus. The sequence goes on from NC_000081.6 coordinate 65,911,799, forward strand.
CCCTAGACACAGTTGTTGACCCACAGATTTATGGGGCCCTTGCTGAAGTGGTGTGTGTGGTAGGGAGGTTGAGCAAAGGAGTTCCTAGTGCAGTTTAGCAAGTGTTGTCAACTTGGCACTGCATCTCCTTCTACCAGGACCCAGAGTGCTTTGGAGTTCAGCAACACCCTAAGTACCATCCAGGAATCACACAGTGCTAAAGATTTGACCCTTCTTTCCTTCTCATCTTTTCTTCTCTCCTTATTCCCTCTTTCACACATCCACTTCTGCCATCTAGTTCTCTTTTCTTTCCTCTTTCCTTCTCTCCTGTCTCCCACCCATATCTGTCTTCCTTAATCTATTTCTTCCATCTATCTGACCCTGCCTCCTTCTCCTTTCCCATTCCACCTTCACTCTCTTCTTGCTATCTCGTTATGTGATCACAAGGAGGAGGTACCTACCGTGAAGTGAAGCTCCACTCGAAGGCTGTTGAATGATCCAGTGTTGCTTGGCTTTGAGGAAATGGGGACAGTGTCTTTTATATTTCAGTCAAAGACCCCTGGTCATGTGAGCACCTTCTCAGACTCATACCAAGAGCTTTTCATGCACTCTGGCAGGTGGGCTGCATGGGAGGGGAGGAGGTATCATAATGCCATGCCTTGGCACAGGTGAAGGCTTTATATTAAACAGTTCCATCTTGAGCCCTCTGAGGAGACCCGAGCTCTAATTAAAGAACAATGGCTGCCTTGTTCCATACCCCCCACCCCACTTCAATGTCTCAGAGACTCTCTGATTATGTCTGAGGATCACAAGGGAATAACTCTGGAGGCCGAAAGATGTTGAAAGTCACAGGCTCCCTTGCTAGGAAAAAGGCAGGCTTTGTCTTGCCTAGTCATTACGACAGTGACTCTTTAGAAGTCCCTGCTTAGACATGGGGATTTGCTTTCTCATTCCTTTATAGTTTTCTATCCAAGTTGTGGGGTACAGTCAAATGGGGGCTTTATAATTAAACTCCCTAGGTTCTACTTCCAGTCCCACTGAGCTCCATCTTGGCTTTCATGTCTGCTACATGGAGGTCATCCATGCACTTAAAAAAGCTTTAGGGGCTTTTCGGAATCTTCCCTTCTCTGCATAACTCTTTGTAGACCACTTTCCTTTCCAGTAGTGTGCCACCAGTGGTAATGAGGACTTTGTCCTTGTCTCTACAGTCATCACAGCAGGATGTTTGTGTAATCTTAGGGGGAGAGAATGGAGAAGCAAGTGTTTACAGAGGTATTTATCCCATCTCACATATGCTATCACATTTGACACAGATCAAGTCAGCCTGGCCATGAATCCTCTGAGGTTGAGGCTCTTGAAGGAGCAGAACTAGTCAGATGGCTGTGTCAGGGTCAGTGGAGTCTTCCCAGAAGACTCCACATTGAAGGGCTTCTCCACATAAGAAGTTGTCCTTGTGTGTTAGAACTTCTGTCTGTATTGGCCATTAGGTCACTCAGATGCACTGAGGGTCGGAGCTATATTTGCTTAAGTCGTATTCAACAAACGCAGATGAGCTACTGTCTCTAAAGCTGTCAAGTCAGTGGGACACAGGTCTCAAAACAGCCAAACTGATCCTCTGTGGATCTCAAGAACATTGCTACTAAATGATGTGAAGGCATTAACAATCTACCTAGGAGGGAAGTTCTAGACATTTGCAGAGGAATAGAAGATTTTTCTCCCATAGCTTGTAAAAGAATGTTATGGTTTAAATATGAACTTAGCCTGTAAAAGGATGTTATGGTTTCAGTATGAACTGTGCTCCACCATAGGCAAATGTGGTGAGTACTTGGTCCCCAACTAGTGACACTATTTTCAAGAAACTTTGGGAAGTAGGACCTAGCTAGAGAAAGACTAGTAAATTACTACCAGACAGATCTTGTTCCTGGCTCTTTGACTGTCTGTCTGTCTGTCTGTCTGTCTGTCTCTCCTTCCATTCGTACCTCCTTATCTCTCTTTCTTACTCTGCTTTCAGTTGGCCATGGGACAAGAACCCCTCTCTGCCATGTGCTTCCAATGTGCCAATCGCAGGGGTGGGGCAAGCAAAGTTTAAATCTTCAGAAACCAGGTGCTGAAACAAATTGTTCCTACTTGAGATTTTCTATCAGGTAATTTTTCCACAAGGAGGTAAACATATCTAACAGAAAGAATGTATTTTAGAATCTGTTATTGACACTCTTGTTCAAAGGATTCTTTTCATTGGGTAATGTCTTGCCCATTAAAAGATTGCCCATGCACCTATTGGATGCCTGTGGTAATCCCCACCAGACCCTCTAAACAACATAACTAGACATCTCCATAATGCTAAATATTGTCTAGAGCTATAACTTTCTATTTTCTTCTGGTAGAATAGAGTGAAAACTGAGTTTCCCTAGAAACACAGACAGAAGACAGAGTTGTTCTCAGTAAGAGTTTAATGACAGATTCCACTATGAAAGCAGCTGAATTCTTTACTCACACGAGCCCAGAACTACACTTTGCAGAAAGAGAAAAATACATGCAATTATATAGAGACATGCTCTGGGACTGAGATGTGCTCTCTCTCTCTCTCTCTCTCTCTCTCTCTCTCTCTCTCTCTCTCTCTCTCTCTTCCTACTACTTTCCTTTTACTTCTCTTCCACTCTTTCTCTTGCCAATATAGATTTTCCTTTGTGTCATGGAGTATATAGAAAAGCTCCTTTTCCTTCCAGGAAGAGTGTAGTTTAAGTCCAGGTAATCACATAATCTACTTGGTATCTGGGGCATACAAATTTTCCATCTACTTTACCTAATTAGATAAGCACTGGTAGCCATATATCCATGAATTAGAATCCCAGTTCTTTGTCATCTCCTGAGGCTTGTTACTCTTCTTCCATATCACATAAGTCAAGATATACTTGTTTTAAGTCTTTCTTAGGCTCTGGGAGACCAGCAGACTCAACCACTGGGCAAGCAGTTTGCATGTGGACTTTGTGTGTTTTCCACCATTGTTCACTCAGAAGGTATGATTGTAGAGAACTGGTCCCATATGGACCTCTGAGCTCTTGTCTAAATACACTATCAGATCCCAACACAAGCTTCTGAAGTACTCCATATTTGAGCTTTGTCAAAGTATAGTCATGGCTGGTTAGTAGTCTCAATAAGGAGAGTAGTTGAGTCCACATGGGCTCTCCTCAAGAAAACAGCCTTGCATGTAGGCTTGAGCTACCAACCTATCCTAGGTGATAAGTGGCTTTCTGGAGACCTTTGGCCATCCTTTTATTGTCAGATAATTCCACCAGAGAACAAGGAGACAGTCTAAAAGCTGAATAGAAAGTCTGTTTTGCCAGATTGCAACTGCATGTGAAATTTGCCCAAATCATGTAGCCCTGAGACTTATCTTTCTCTGCCTTTTATGCATAAAAACTATACCTTGGTCACACACTTCAGTTACCAACAACAGTTAGTGAGGAAACTACAGAAGTCAAAGAGCAAGGTTAGTATATTTAAAGTCTTCCACAGAGCCTAGCCTGGGTCTTTAATGAATTAGAACTTGACTCCCATTTTGGCAGGTAGTGGGAGTCTACATTGCTGTAAGGTCAGAATGGTGTCTCTAACATGGTGTCAGTTGTGCTAAGGTCTCAGGGCCTGTTACTCTTTCCTCCCCAAAGCCCTTAATTGATATGAACTTTGTCCATTAAAAAAATGGCCCAGCCAAATTAACTTAAACACACTAAAAGGAACATCCTTTTTACTCCATTGAAGTAGGCATCCTTTTTGCTCCTTAGAATACTGGTTGTAATTACCTCATCTTTGCAAACTCAAAAGGTCATTTCTTAGCCACCCAAATCATAACAACAGGTACTAATGAGCTTGACAGCTGTGTAAAAGTCTTAAAAGTGTTCAGACTAAAAATGGACCTTTCTGTCTTTCTGGATGGGAATGCACATGCTGCTTCTCCATACATGCCCAAGCTCTATGCCCTGAGCCCCTTCTTGTTCATGCAAAGAAGTATCAGGACATTCAACTATCTTCTGGAAGAAGGGGCTCTTTAGTTTTTGGATTATAAAACTAAAGAATGCTTTAGAAAGAGACCTATGATAAGAGAGGGACACCAGGAGAAAAACTGGCCTTGGTCATGAAGAGCAGAGGGTTCCCCATTGGACAGTTGGAGCGAGCAAAGCTGCTTAGATATGCTTTATACAGACATGTGCATTTAGTGGGAAATCAGAGGACTAGGAATAGTGGAAAGGGACCTGATACAATTAAGGGGCCTTTTCAGTATGTGGGTGTGCAGAAAAATCTGGTTCAGCAGGTAATAGGTATTTAAAGGAAGTTCTGACCCCCCAGCTCCCAAGAAATCACCCCTAACGTCTGGAATAATTCAAAAGGAGCATCTTTACATAATGAACTCCAGGTTGCATGTGTAGTTTATGCAAACATGGGACTTATAATGGGCTAGGAGTACTCAAATCCAGCCCTTCAGTCACCCCATGCTTAAATGACCAGACACCTAGGTTCACGAGTTTCTGTGCTGACAATGCTCCACATGTATTATATATTACCCATGTATATTGTATGCATTATCCCATATTATTGCTGAGGAGTGATGTATAATAATTGTATGTGCAACCAAATGTCAAGGAGAACAAGAAGCCCATGCCTGAGCTCTTCTGGAAGCTTCTCTACCTGTCTTTTTCTTTCTATGATACACAGTGTAGATATATCAGTTTTTCTGAGCTCTGCTATCTATCTACTGAGTGTCTGAGCCCTGGGGTTTTCTAAAGGATGACAGAACACAGTGGGACATACAGAAGAGAAGTCAAGACGGGAGGGAAGTCAAGATCTCCACATCTCCATGCTTACTGGAAATGTCTCCATCACCTCTCCTTGGGACCTTAGAAGAGAATCTTGATGCTGTAGCACTATAAGTCTGATTAGATGTATGTAGCCAAGTAGTCATCAGTTGTACAGTGCCATATTGAGAGCTCTCTGGAGTGTGTCAGGCCTTTTCAGTTTATCATCTTGTGGGCTGTATGCACAGTAATATGAAGCCTACATCCCAGTCCTCCTGGTATCAAGACTGCTGCAGGCATAATGGTAGGTTCTCAAACCCAAATCATAACTTTCCTTTGCACTGAGGCAAGCAGAGAAGCCTGGTGTTACTCCATTGATTATAAAGCTTCTGCCTTTGTTGCATTACACAGATTGACAGGACACAAAAGTTCTCTGCTTCCAAAGAAAAACCCTTCCCTTCTACAGATGACTTGGCTCGGGCATGCTGGATTCTGAAAAATACAGCTGAGCTGGAAATGAAACCAGGGTGAAGGTTTGGTGCCAGAAGTTACTGTTAGGTGCTCACACAGACTTGCAGACATTCTCAAGACATTTTTGCTTCAAGGCTGAAAGAGCAAGAAAGGGCATCAAGATTGGAATAGAACAGAGACATAAAATCAAACAGTACCAGCTATAGTTCAGGTTCTTCTTGAGGGAAAGCACAGGTCAGGTCCATTCTAAGGGATTCTTAGGAGAGCCCCCTTGCGGCAGCAGAGTGGAGGAAGGCACAGCTATGCGTTTTCACTTTCTGCACAGCTGCTATTGCCCTAATACCCAACTGTATCCAACTCATCTCCCCAATTTGCATTTAAGTCATTTAAACTCATTAATACACTCATCAGTAAATGTAACGTGTTTACAGGTTTCAGCAGGTTAGTAAGGAAAGATGAGATATTAGATAATGTGCGGGCTAGCTGTTCTATGCCCACACACCAAAGAGAGGGAGTTCTGTCCTTGACTTCGGAACCCTCACCAAGTCAATGGAGGATTTCTTGTCCTCTCTGCTTTAAATTATTTGCATATACCTTGGATGAGAATTCCAATGTTTGGTGGGATTTGTTTTCTGTTTTTTTGTTTGTTCCTTTAGCTTGCATTGGAACTCAGAGCCTAAGAATCTTGCCTGGGTTCACACAGAGGCAGCAGTGAGTGGTTAGCTGACTCCAAAGTCTTCTGTACTTCTTGCAAACACTGAGGGGTTGACTGAACACTAGGCTGTCTTGACTTGATAATATCTCTATGAGCTACCGCAGCCCTCTGGTCTTGGTTAAGGTGAGGCAACCTATCAGACTCACAGAACCTTCCATCAAATGCACTCACCACTGAGCAATCACATCAGTAAGCTGTGTACTTACTTCGAGAATGGGACACCCTCTTCACCCTCTGACAGATAAGTGTAGCATTCTTCAGAAACCAAGAATAGTATTCCAGACAATACCTACAGGTTCAATCATAGTTGGGGGTGGTCACTTTCCTGTGATGACCATAAGACAGCCAGAATCAAAAAGAGTAATTACACAAGTATGAACAAGGCCCCCTTTGCACATCAGAGACACCCCCCCCCACCGTATTTATTTTTATAGAGTAAGAGAAGAAGGGTAGAGAAGAATGCTTGCTAGGAAAGAGCTCAGACTTCGTAGCCAATGAGATTAATTTTTAATCTTAGATCTATAGTTTATTAGGATGTGTGCGTTTAGGTTGGCTACTTAATACTCTAGGCCTTAGTTTCTTCATATGTAAGTAAAAGGCAATACTACAAGATTAAGTGAGATGCTATGTGTGAAGTCCCTGAACTATACCAGTGTCTATATGTTCAGTTACAATGTTCACTTCTATTTGTGGGAGAAGGAACAAGGAGGGAAGAATGCTATTATTACTCTTGTAGCAAATACATTGCAAAGAGAAACTCAGGTCCTGGTCTAAGGCACTCAGGGTTGCTTCAGAATGCCACAGTATAGAGATCCCACGAGCATGCTGTCAGGTGAGGTTTCAGCCCAGGCTATCAATGACTTATTGTGATATATCTGGCATCTGAGGTGGTTGAGTCAGGCACGTTGGAATTCAAACTCAGTCCTCTGCAAGAACAGGTACGTGCTCTGAACTGCTGAGTCATCCCTTCAGTCCCAGCTATTTGGATTTTATCCTAAGTAGTCCAGCCTGTGCTAGAAAATACTGTAACTCCAGTAGTCCAAAAGAGCAATATTTCAGTCAGAACCTCATCAGGAAAGTGGAAACAACGAGGTGCTTTAATAAAGAAAATTCACACTGGATAGTGGTCCCAAACAGGTTAGAAGAGAAGAAGCCAAGGAAAGAAGGAAGGAGGCACCCCTGTGTCTGTTGTCAGTGAATGAGCAGCCAGAAGAGACAGAAGTAAGTGTGTGAGGAACACAGAAGGGATGTGGTGTTCTGTGTTGTTATGGCAGGTGGAGCCTCAATAAAGACACCTATTTCTAGAAATGCAGAAGTGTAGAAAAATTTATTGGCCTCTCCATTCTGCCAGTGTCTTCCATTTGCATGAACAAACAAGAAACTGGGTGGCTAGGCATTCTGGGAAATGGAGTTTGCACAAGCCAGATCATTCAGTATAAAGCTAACCAGAAACAGAGCAGAGGTGTGTGCATCTCAATGATTGACACAATAGGATCACTCTTCTCAAGAACCTGGACCTCCTCGAGGACACTTAAAGAAGGGATAATGTGTCAAACCTGGCCAACCCAGTACAGCTCAACAGTACCTAAGCATTTGGTTGCCATAGTTACAATATGTCAGAAGTCACAAATGTGCCAGAGAAGGATGCATGCAGCAAGTGCAAGAGAGCAATGCAAAAGTTCCAGCATAGTCACTAGCCCAACAGTCCAGCATCCCTCATTCTGGTCAGAATACCATCTACATCATCTCATTTAATTTTCCTAACACTGTCAGTCGCAGACGTATTGCAGTCTTTCTGTGAAAAGAGCTCTTGGGTGGGTGGGTTGGGGATCAGGGGGCGGGGGGAGGGGATAGGGGATTTTCAGAGGGGAAACTAGGAAAGGGGATAACATTTGAAATATAAATAAAGAAAATATGTAATAGAAAAAGAAAAAGAAAAGAGCTCTTGGAATTATGTGACATGTGGCCTGGAATGTGGGCAGGATTAGGTACATTCTGGGATAAATCAGATAAGGTTCAAAGAGACTATGTGAGTAGACCCCCAACACCACATTGCTTGTAGGTTACAGAATCTAATTTTAAACTGAAACCTGCCTTCTTCCAGCCCAATACAGTAGTTAGCCAGCTAAATACTGGCTTTTGGGCCCTTGACTCAACCCTTCTTAGCCAGGTTGATCATGTATAGGCATTTAAAAAAAATCAACACGTCTCATCTGTTTCCAGTGCAGTAAGGATGTCAAACTATGCAGTGAAAGGAGCTGCATTAGGATGTGGTACTAATGAATGAGGTGCTTTGTGAATCTTCAGACAGGGTCAGAAGTTCCATCGTTGTTCCACCTATAGGGTTGCAGTTCCCTTTAGCTCCTTGGGTAATTTCTCTAGCTCCTCCATTGGGGGCCGTGTGACCCATCCAATAGCTGACTGTGATCATCCACTTCTGTGTTTGCTAGGCCCCGGCATAGTCTCACAAGAGAGAGCTATATCTGGGTCCTTTCAGCAAAATCTTGCTAGTGTATGCAATGGTGTCAGCATTTGGAAGCTGATTATGGGATGGATCCCTGCATATGGCAATCACTAGATGGTCCATCCTTTCATCACAGCTCCAAATTTTGTCTCTGTAACTCCTTCCATGGGTGTTTTGTTCCCCGGAGCTCTTGTCTCTAGCTGCATATGTATCAAAAGATGGCCTAGTCGGCCATCACTGCAAAGAGAGGCCCATTGGACTTGCAAACTTTATATGCCCCAGTACAGGGAAACGCCAGGGCCAAAAAGGGGGAGTGGGTGGGTAGGGGATTGGGGGGGTTGGTATGGGGGACCTTTGGGATAGCATTGAAAATGTAAACGAGGAAAATACCTAATAAAAAAAAAAGAAGTTCCATCATTTTGTGGCCTGTTCTCAAAAAGCTAAAGTTCCCTTTTGGAGTCTTAATTCACATAGCTTATTTGTTGGATGGAAAGTTTCTGCCTCTTTGATCAGGAAAGTGTACTTCATGATAACATGGCCACGGCCAAACCTAAGGCAGAATGTCCGGGTCCTTCCCTCAAGTTAGTACAGCAAAGCAAATCACTAGGAGGTAAAATAGTCATACATGGCAGGGAATAGAGTGAAAGTTGTGTTAACAATGAGGTTTGTTGGACTACTTAGAGGATACAGCCCTTAAACAGAAAAGACTAAACTAGTGGTTCTCAACATTCCTAATGCTGTGACAACAGTTTCTCAAGTTGTGGTGACTCTGACCCATAAAAATTATTTTTGTTGCTACTTCATAACTGTAATTTTGCTACTTTTATGAACCATAATGTGAATACTTTTCAAGATAGAGGTTTTCTAAAGGGGTTGAGAACAACTGGGCTAAATAGTCATGGAGGAAAAGCTGTAGTGTCTGCTGAGTTTGTGTTCAGGTTTTGTTATCAGGGCTAACTTCAGTGCTATCAGTATGAGCTGAACTCTGAAGTACTCACTGATGTCCAAGTTCCTTGCATCATGAGCCACAGATACCAGACAGCCTTGGGGATGTCAGTATTTGTAATCCATTAGAAGTGATATGGACTTAGTTTCTGTCATCCTACAAGATAGGAAGTCATGTCCTCATGATTGTGCTAGGGACTCCAAAGTTGGAAAAGTCTCAACAGAGGACTGCACTGGAAGAGACTTTAGGTGAGAAAGAGAAATTAAGGAATGTGAGTTTTAGAGTTGACAGAATAAATGGTTGAGCATCTACGGTTCTATATGTTTTACTTCTTCTAAATTAAGGGAATAGATTAGAAAGACGCAGAAAGCTCTATGGCAAGACTCGAGGGGAATGAGTTGATAAGCAACAATGTGGATGATTGACATGACAAGTTAATCTTGAGTAGGGATAAAGGAAGCAGTGGGAGCTGCCATTGTTGCTGCAGACACAGCTAGCACCCCAGAAGTCCTACAAGTCTCCAAGCCATCTTCCTTTCCATCTCTGCACATGCCATTTTATTCTTTGCTGGAGTGACTTCTCCAGTTTTCTACTTCCATAACTTCTATTCCTCCATCAAACCCTGGATGTCTCTCTTCTGATGGGGTCCTATAGCATTTGATTCTGGATCTCCTATGTCACTACTACACTGGTTTGAAATTTCCTGCTTTACATTGCAAAATTCTCCATCAAATAAAGCTTTGATTTCAAATTTCAGAAGTACTATTATTCAAAAAAATATTATACCCAGGTATACAACCCTCTCCCACATTGGTATTCTTGTACTATATTTAATATTTTACATGGCTTTCTGGAATAATTTACTATTCAGTGAAAATGTAGGGACAGAATGCAGGCCAGGTGAGCAGGTGCTTTAATCCTAAAAATTAACCCAGAATTCTCCAAGGGAACTTCATTTTTTCCTTCTTATTCTTACCATTCTGGAGACATATATATATATATATATATATATATATATATATATATATATATATATGTGCAGAATATGTGTGTGTGTGTGTGTGTGTGTGTGTGTGTGTGTGTGTCCATGCAGATGCCAAAAGGGGATTTGGAACTGGAGTAAAAGACATTTGTGAGCTACCTGATATGGATGCTGGGATCTGAACTCAGGTCATCTAGAAGAGTGTTAAGTGTTCTTAACTGCTGAACCATCTCCATAGTCCCATATGAATGTTTTCATTTGTGATATTTGTCAAAGAAGTATGACTAACACATTTTTGCTTGGATAGGTGACTTAGTCCTATCACTTTTATTTTTATTTTAACTTGAGCTTTACAACTATAATGTCCCACCAGCCAACTATGACCCAGTTCCTAGATCTATTTGTAATTCATCTTTACAACACTTGCCTTAGTATAATACACGACTGACAGAAAGTAGAGACTCAACACACTTTCAGTTAGTGAGAGAAAAATCTGTTGAAGTGGGCTGACTCTAGATAATACAAAAAGTATTGTTTTGAAATTTTTCCTTTTCTTCACTGTGAAGAAATGCACTGGGGGCAGGACATCACTGGTACAGAGGATATCTTCCTTGTCTGTTTACATTCCTGAGTCTGTCAACTTGTTTATTCCCCTCTTCATTTAAATAAAACACCCAAGGCTATTGAGGCAACCTAGATCAAATCTAAAAACAGATTAGGGGAAAGGGTACAAACCTGGGATTGGTGCTCAGATTTGGTGGATAATGGAGATTTAAAAAATGAAAGATAAAGTTAGTAAGGTTTTATGATAACCCTGAGACTTGAGAAATTGGTCCTCCGCTTACTGGGGAAGGACATGCATTTCTACTGTTTAACAATCCAGAATGAAGCCCAGGAGCATCTTCTATCAGTACTGGAAGACAGCTATGCCTAGATCCTCTAATGAAGTGTGATCAGCTTCCTGATTTTCTCTGGCAGGTAACAATTGCTGTGAATTAAAGAGCTATAATTTAGATAGGTAAATATTTTGATTGTATTTTTCCTAGAAAATTTCCTCAAGTATAGGAAGGACACTGGTATCCAAAGTCCTTGGTAATTCTACCACACATAGTATAATTCATCTCTGTACAATCTAAACTCAACTCACCCTACCTAAATTCAACTCAACTCAACTCAACTCAATTCAACTCAACTCAACTATCTCATCATTTAATCTTAATCCAATCTAGAATATCTAAGCACAACTCTTCTTTACACAACTCATTTAATCTGAAATCACCTCATCTCTATTAGGGCAATCCAGTTCAACTCAATTAGCTCATCTCAACCCAACCTAATTCATCTCAATTCATCTCTGACAAAATTCAGCCAAGTGTAGCTCAGCTCAACTATATTTACCAGATCCTGCATTTTGTTTTGAAATGTAGAGATGAATAAAGCCCTTTTGTGGAGCTCAGACATGTAAAAATCTAATGGGGGCACATTGTAGAGTAAATTCTCTTATGTCACCTGTCACCTGCCTGGGAATTATCTAATGCCTAGCCTGATAAGTTTCAGAGAAACCACATACAATAAGAAGACTATGACTATTTAGTATTCATTGCCTGCCTGGGGATTATTTAGTGCCTGGCTACCTGGTAACTTTCAGAGAGACCACATACAATAAGAAGACTATAACAATTGAGTGTGCAAGGGAGTCACTGTCCCAGGTTACCTTATGGCTTCTGAACTGAAATCCCGCTTTTGGATTGCACAGAGGCATTGCTGGAAGAAGCGGCAGAGTTCCATCAGACATGGGGTGAGTTTCTTCATGGCCAGGGGCAGAGGAGTATCTGTAATGGCCTCTTCTTGGAGGAGTGGCCGAGGACACTCTGGAACATGCAATCAAAGACATAAGAAATCAGTAAGAGCTCAGCAAACATCATCTCCTAGGTATGACTTCTGATAGGTTTGCACAGTCTAGCCCTTATTATAGGTAGATTGGAAACAGACAATAGAGAGTGTGGTTTCATTACTGTTCAGTGAAACTACTGTGGGAATGTCAAAAGACTGGTAGAGAATGATAGTAATAGGATTCAGGAGGAGACCAGGCATGAGTTCTCTGAGGAGCATACATCTAAATTGTAGAATAGAAATGCACTGGGGGCAGGACATCACTGGTACAGAGGATATCTTACTATCATGCAAACGGATAGTTGGTAGAGGTTGGGGGAGATGGATAATGCTTTAAATACAGAGGGTGTGCTGCAGTGTGTGTGTGTGTGTGTGTGTGTGTGTGTGTGTGTGTGTGTGGTGTGTACATGCACAAACACATGCATGTGTAAGGCATCAGGAAGGTGTGATGACTAGTATTGACAAGTTGAAAGGATCTAAAATCACTTGGAGTGGATTAATTTAGGTGGGATGACTCACTTTAAGGGTGGGCGACACCATCTCATGAGGTGAAGTACTGGACTGAATAAAAAGCAGGAAATATTCTGGGCACCAATATTCATCTTCTTCTGTTTTCCAGCAGTAGATACAATTTGAAAGCTGGCTCTCAGCTCCCACTGCCAGGGTGGACTGTACCCTTGGACTGTGAGCCCAAATAAACCTTAATATCCTTAAGTCACTTTTGTCAGGTAATTTGTCACAGCAGTAAGAAACTAATGCAGAAGAGAATTGCAGATTCGAAAAAATGAATCTAGCAATCCAAGTCTGGAAGCTGGACAATGGGTTCTGAGCTCTCCTCCTTTGGGAGTAGGTTGATTATGTATCATGTAGCCAAATTTTCATTATTGTTTAGTATGTGACATTTAGGAAAAGAATACAAATATTAAGCAAAGGAGAAAATAAGTTCTTAAAGACCTCATCCTATCAGATCTCCTAAAACTGCATCAAATTCCTGGGGCTGCACCCAGGCAACGTTACAGGAAGAATGACTCAGAGTCAGCATGCAGAGCAACTGAGAGGACTCAGGAAGTCCTTCCACACAGAGCATATGGCACTATTCCTGACATGAAGCAAACATAAATAATAGCTAGTATTGTTGATTTACTTATTGAAAGATGTTGAGAGTCTACCATGTGCCAGGCACCAACAAACTAGTAATACAACAATGAACAAGAAGGAGCAGGGCCCGCCTCTCACAGGGCTTATCACCTAGGACTAGCAATTATATTAGGATGTTACAATTTACACAGGATGAGCCACCCATCTAGATGACACAACATCTAGAAATGAACAGACAGGGATAGTTGCTTCTTTAATGTTGTTTTGACTGTTGCCTAGCAGACACCCTGGGACTATCTAGTTTTATAGGAGGGTGAAGCTTTTGATTTGATTTGATTTGATTTGATTTGATTTGGTTTGGTTTGGTTTGGTTTGGTTTGACAGAGTCTCAAAAGTTTAGGTTGACCTAAAACTTGTTATATAGCTGAGATAATTTAGAACTGTCTCCACCCTCTGAGTTGTAAGAATACAGCAATGTAACTATCTGTAAATATAACTGATTTTCTATTGAGCATTTTTTGTTTGTTATAGCTCTATAGTGGTACAAATTAACTGATACTAACATGTAGCTACTGTCTGAAAACACTACAGATAACTCCTATTTATAGCAATGTAAGTGTCTGGCAAGTGTACATTTGGTTTTTGTCACATTTCAGATAGAAGAACTATGACTATAAGTTATAAATTGGCAAGCTCCTTTGAAATTACTTCCCTATATTGGCTTGTAAATCTGATACCCTACAGATACGGTTTTAAGACCTTTCTGATTTTCTCATCAATTACTGAGTTGAATAGCATCTTTAATATACTGACACACTTACATTCTAAATTTTACAAGACTTTCTTGTGATAGTATGGATGGAACCAAGGTCTTCATGCTTAGCAACAACCAAACCTAACCCCACTCTGGGAGTTTTTAAATAATAATTTATCAGCAACTGTTACCCCCACTCCAGTGAAGTCTGCTTGACAGGCTGAGAGTCCTGGAAGCACTCATGAGGCAAAGAGTTTCAAGGAAACTATGCCTCCTGGAACCTTGGCATTCTCATAACTCATATACTCAAACCCTATCCCCGTGTTAGTATGGTGTATCCTCTCTTTCAGTATTGTTTTATTATAAGTGCCTTTAAAGATTGAATTTTAACATAGGTGAGCCTCCACCAGTGTTCCAATGTCCTAGAAAATCCTTGAAGCCGATGAGCTTGGAATTCAGTAGGAATCCAGTGAGGTTACCTATTCAGTAACATTCAAATTTACTTCTAGTAGAAATGGTGAAACTAATTAGGCATTACAAAGAACAGAGCTAGAATAGCTCAGGGCTGGTCTGCAGAGTGATTACTTAGGACAGTAGCCAGTCTCACCCAAACAAGGGAATACACAATGGCCTAGGGAATAGGTGGATTTACCATAAAAGAGTTAGGGAATCCTCCTGAGACAGGTTTCTTCACTAGACCCAAAGGATCAGCATGATCAGGCATTTACTAAGAACCCCTGGTGGTAGGCTTAACAATAGACTAGCATTACACCTGGCTCCCTTCTTAGTGGTAAACAAGGTCTGGTCCCCACCATCTTTTGATGTATACATTCCTTATGTTTTGTGTCACTGTATCTTAGCGGATGTGTCTCGCCTGGTTTCTTGTTATTCTCCTGTATAAAAAAGTTTGATGCTCGATTTGACAAATTACACTCAGATTCAACACATTTCCTCATGTAGTTTTTGTTTGTCATTCGCCGACTCCTTCACCCACCTGCAACCAGAGACCTGTTCTATGCAGATAGGAGACCCAAAAAAAGGGGTTAGTCTGTGGCAAGCAACATTTAGCAAATAGAGGGTTCACAAAGCTATGGAATTTTAAAACATGTAGAAAGAAATATTTTTCCATGAGTCTGCTAGAACAGTAACTACCCCCATACCACAGAGAACAGCCAAACTCCCATCAATGTGCCATTTAGCATCTACGATGAACCAGGTACTTTCCTCAGATTTTTTCCAATGATTACCTCATCTAGTCCTTGTAACAACTGTGAAGCAGATATTGGAAGTCTTGTCATATAGAAGAGCTTACTGAGCATGAAGTGGATCAGTCACACTATTGGGAGGGAGTGATTCTTCACAGACCTGACTCTAGGCTCATGCTCAATAACAACCATATCCCCACTGTATAATCAGCATCCGTAAGAATGGACTTGTACACATCACTTCCATGATGCACTTCATCTGTACTTCTTGGCTTCAGGGAGTGACCTCAGGAACCTACATGATCTAATAGACGTCTCTCCTACAGTTCACCTGAATACCAACACATCACTTTAA